>NC_052621.1:22331661-22631661 GCF_016545825.1 Eucalyptus grandis
TTGCCCAGCTCAGAGACCAGTTTACTTCTGTGGTTGTCTGACTGTCGAGAGAAAGGAAAAGAAAGAAAATAAAAACAAAAAGGATTCACAACTTGATTTTTAAAAATAAAAAATTAGAATAAAAATATAAATATAAAGGAAAAGTGTTTGGTGAAAAAAAAAAAGGAGGTGAAAATGTTATCCCTACTTGAAAAGTAGAAAATTTCTATTTTAAATTTTTTTCTATTAATGGAGAATGTGCTCTCGATCTGGTTTATTTCCGTAAATCAAATTTCATAGAAGTTATTTTTTAAATGAAGACAAATAGACTTGTTCCTTTTAATAATGACTTTTAGAAAAATGTTTTCCATATTTTTGTATTCGTTTCATGGGAAATGAAATGATTAGGAAAACATTTTCATCGCTGAAAGTTTTTTTAAAAAGAAGGGAAAATTTTTTACTTTTCAAGATAGGAAAACATTTTCCTCTCTTTTCTTATCTTTTTCTTTTCTACACCCATGTTAATCTTTCCATCTTTCTTTTTCTTTTTTTTTTCATTTAAAAACAATTTTTAATTATTTTATTTTTATATTTTCTTTTTTTTCTTATACTTCTATTTGGGCGGTCATTGGTAACAACAATGGTCGGCGATCGGACATAAACAAGCCTCTTCGCTCGCCGACCTAGCAATCTCACCATCACTAGATAAAAAGAAAGTTTCTCGAGGCCACTAATCAATGGCTAGTTTGAGCCTTGTCAGACATGTTGGGAGTTTGTAAAAACAGATTAAGTGCATGTTTCCTTATCCCACATAAGAAAAGTGAGAGAAAGTAGGCCAATTAATAAATGTGGAGTTTCTTTAGTATACATAAAAATGATTGGCTACAATGGCTGATCCTACCATACCGCATGCGGATGCGTGATTATTAGGCGCACTTAGCATGCGTGCACGCCCGCGGTTTAATTAACACTAACCCATTTGTTATTTTTATTTTTTTCTTAATTTTTTAAGTATTCGAATTTTGTTTGTCTTTTTCAAGACAACTTTTGGAAATGATATTCGTTCGCCTACAACCTTTCCCAAAGGGTTGCATTTGTTCATTTTTTCAACTTCTTCCGTACGCTTTGGGCAATTTTGAAAGGATACGTTTTGTTATTTTTATTTTTCTTAAATTTTTTAATTATTTCGAATTTTTGTTTGTGTCTTTTCAAGACAACTTTTTGAAAAGATAGTCGTTGAGTTTGCAACCTTTCCCAAAGGGTTACATTTGTTCATTTTTCAACTTCTTCCGAATGGACGCTGCGGGGCAATTTTCGAAAGGATACGTTTGTTCATTTTTGCAATTTTTCACGAAGAGTCGCCTATCTTTTTGACATGTTTATATATTACATGCTCGGTTTCGGAAGAACAAGTATGTGATCATTTTATCATTTCGAGCATTATTTTTTCTGAAAATTACAAATCATCCTTTCAATTGGTTCATAGAGATACCCTAGAGAAAGACTAAAATTATTGTCTAGTATTCTCATTTGAGATTTTGTTGTATTTTGGAGAAAATTTGCCGGTGACCATTAGCAACGTTGTGGGGTAAATAAACTTAAAAAATCGATATACCTTTTTCAAAGTCCGACTTGATTATTTGAAAGAATTAACTTCATTGTTTTACCCACGATTTGAAGTTATATTTTCCCAACAAGATTAATGAGAGCGGCGTTTCAATTGGTTACTATGGTCGGCAACTGGCCAAAGAAGAATAAGATAAAAAGAAAGAAAAGCAAAAGGAAAACATAAAAGAAAAAAGAAAAATAATTTTAAAATAGATTTTAAAAAATAAAAGTAATTAAAAATTGATTTTAAAAATAAAATAAGAAAAAGTTATTGAAAAGATCGCATGAAGGAAAAGATTTTCTTTACCCGACAAAAAAATTTTTCCGTTTCATTTTCTAATTTTAGCGAAACACTATAAAAATAATTATATTTTATAAAAATGATTTCTTGAAAATATTTTAGCGAAATGGTTCGTTTCACGAAAATAATTTTTAGGAAAACATATTCTAAATTTTCTAGCATTCATTTAACGAGAAAATGAATATGTCAAGGAAAAACATTTTCCGTTAATGGGAAAATGCTTTCTAAAATAGGGAATATAATTTTTTATTGAAAAAGAGGAAAACATTTTTTCTTCTTTCACATCACTTATTTATTTATTTATCAAATACCATTTCCTTTATTTTATTTTTCTTTCTTTGTATAAAAAATGATTTTTAAATTATTTTTTTATTTTCATTTTTCTATTCTTTTTTCCTTTTTTCTTCTTAGCCACGGCGACGGCCGATTGGAGTCAAGCGAGCTCGAGCCTCGCTAACTCGCCATATTCTAGCGAGGTTCAACCTTACTAACCGTGGCGAGGCTCCGCCTCATCTCACCTCACCTCACCTCACTCGAGCTCGCTTAAGGCCTGAAGTGTTAAATGAAGGTTTTAGACCCATATATAATCCATTTAAATCATAAATGTGTCATATATGGGTCACTTGTTTTTGACAAAAAGTAGTTAAATGTGTTTAACAATTGAAGACTTTGATAGATGGGTTGAATTTAGAACCCATTTTCAACCAAAACCTCACAATCTCTCTCTTCCCTTTAACTTTACAAAAATACTTTTTTTTAATAAAAATCAAAATTATAATTATTTTTTATTTTAATTTTCTTTCTTTTTCTTTCTTCTTCTTTCTAAGTGGGTCGGCATGGCGATGGTCGGCGACCGGCCAAGTGAGTCACAAGCTTGCCCTGATTTGGCAGGTGGAAGCCTTGTCGACGCTTGGCGAGGCTCGAGTTTGCGCTCCTGGCGAGACTTGAACCCGCCGCGAGTCTTGAGCTTGCGTTTGGCGAGGCGGAGGCCTCACCGAAGTGAGGGGCGAGCTCGAGTCATCCGATGCGGGCAAGCCTCGAGCCTGGCCGGATTTGGTGAGACTCGAGCTTGCTGTCGGTGAGCCTTGAGCTCCCTAGCGTCGAGCGAGCTTGAGGCTCGCCCGTGGCTAGTCACCGCCCGCCGCCGTCAATCGGCCGCATCAAATGCCATTTTAAAAAAATTATAAAATTGTCCATTAATTTTGTGTTGTTTAAAATTATTTTAGCAATACCATTTTTTTTTAAAATTATATATATATATATATATATATATATATATATATATATATATATATATGAGATAAGCTTGAAGTATTTTAGTAATATAATCTTAAAAAAAATCATAGGAATGGGTTTTTCTAAATTTGGTTAAATATGAAAGTATTTTATTAATGGGTTGGATATGGGTGAAAAATTTACATTGCACATAAAATGGATGGATTAATAGGTCAATTTGAATCCGATCATTAATGACCCAACCAAAACTCATCTCGACCTATCCGTTTATCAGCTTATAGCTTCTATTAAGGCCATCAGATGAGCTTAGGCCTTACTAGATCTAATGAGTTGGGGGCTCAAGTCTCACCTAGCCAGGACCTTGCCACAGGCAAGAGAGTTTGACCTCGTCGGTATTTATTAAAAAGTAAAAAATAATTAAAAAATCGATCTAAAAAATAAAATAATAAAAATGCTTATTTAAAAAGAGTGTACAGGGAAGAAGATTTCTTCACCGAACAGCAAAATGTTTTCCATTTATTTTAGAGAAAAATAATTACAATTTCCTAAAATATGATCTCGTGGAAACACGGCATTTCGGGTCGAACTCCAATGCGTCTTTCGTCTCCATCCATCATCGGGGAGCGTCGATCTCTCGAGCCGATCGCCGATCGCCGATCGCCGGTCGCGGTCCTCGTCGGTGCGCATGGAAACCTAGGGTTTCTTTCTGTTAGGGCATCGATCGCGCATCGCCAAGCGTCGGAGATGCCTGCCGGCTCGACATTTTGGGTTAGTTTTTCGTGAATGAATCATGGATAGGTTTCAGGTCGTTCTGCTGATCGACGAATTTAGTAACCCGCGTATGGAGATTTTTACTTTCTTCGGCGATTACTTGACGTAGACGGAATGGTGGCTGGCCATGTGGTCTTGCCTTTGTGCTCGCTAGTCCTTGTTTCTGTGCGTGTTGTTCTGTCACGAAGTCAGTTTGGTCCCATTACGAAGCGACCGTGAGGAACCTGAGGCGTTTGAGTAACTCGCGTGCGTATGGATTTGTTCTCGGTAATCGAGGAACCGACTGAAATGCATTGAGCAGCTGGTGATTGGTTCTTATTAGAACACATTGAGGAAGTAGGCACTGCTTGTCCACTGAAGATGTAGTCTTTCCACTTTGGTTTTATTAGATTTTAATTTTGATGTTGTTGAACTTTGGCAGACCTAGAGCAGATGCTGCAAGAATTAGGGCATAGTCGGCCTCATCGAACAGAAACTTGTGAAATACTTTGGAAGACCCGAACATTTAATGACACCAGAGCCACACCTTTCAGGCCTCTAGGTTGCTGTAACTTCTGATTTAATTTTGGTAATCGTTTAATTAGCTTTGATGAGGGGGCTCATTATAGTAGCTCTATTGTAGTTCCGCTTGGAGTGAACGAAAAAGCAATAAATGTTTCTTCTCTCTTGTTGCTTTTTGTTCCCTTTGTGCAACTTCATGTATTCCATAGGTGAAAGACATGCATAAACAATTGTATTGGCTTGGTCCTTTTCTGTAGTCTTGTGTAGTTTATGGTGACATATCATGTGAAATCTCTGTTCTGGGTTCACTTCCATCAAATCGAATTGAAGTCCCACGGTGCTTTTATCACCTTCCTTCCGTGTTTTTCGGCTGAGTGTGATTGTCGTATAGGTTGTCTTGGCTTGAATCAAGTAGAACCCAATAGGATCTATCAGAATGGTCCGGATAGAATACTGGTTGTAAGTTAGTATCACAATTGACAATGTTGATGCATGAGATTTAGCTTGTGATGAATTATATACTTCTAGCAGTTTCTATTATCTGATTTTGCTTGCACTGCTTTGTCAGGGTCCTATTCTTAAATAATACTGTAACCTTTGAATCTTGGATTGTTTAACTGTGTGCCCATCTTAGTAGTGGATGTATTAGTTAAGTCATATACACGCTGGCTGTTTCCATAAATGACTCGTATTGGCATATCAGTTTTTTCATATGCTAATTTAAGCTAACTCATGAATTTTAATCTTTTTTTTTGAATTATTCATACTCTTCTTTTATGCCTTTATTATATGCATTGCAATTTTAGGTATAATTTATGGTCTGCAGTTTAAGGATTGACAGAGGCTTGATTGCAGAATAATCTTGATGGTTATGATCTGTCTGGATTGAATTGCCAGGCACCGAGAGAATTGATTCCTTAGGCCGGCTTTCTATCATAATAGTTGATCACTCTGGATCATGCTGATTTTAACTTGTTGACTTATCTCTAGCTTATGTAGTAACTCTACATGTCAACCTTTTTGTTTAGCTTAATTTGTCCTATTCTATCAGTCTTTGAGCTTCCCTGCGATTTACTCTGAGACTTTAATTGATCTTGCAGACAGTAGCGTGGATGTTTGGCACTGCTACTATGTCTATGGGCAGGACAATGAGAACTCTCAATGTAGAAGCCACTGGATGTTCGATGGGTGAGGTACTGTTCTTCCTCTGAATGAATATGTTCTATGTATCGTAACTTGAAGGAGTTTTGGAAATACTCATAGTTTGCAGTCATTATTTTTCACTGGGAAAGATTATTCAATAGCCTAGTAAAGTGTTCCATGCAGATTTTTCTATATGATGTGTCAAACTGCTTTATTTCTTCAAACTTACAATAATCACCTTGCATTCGAACATATTTACCCTCCATTCATGTTGGAAAGGTTATTTTGTCTATCTGTCAGTCTTGCTGGTCCCACTGTTTTGTGATTTTAATGACTAGAAGCTATCATGTTGGGACAATGCTTTGGTTAAATTTATTTTTGTCCTTCTCATAAAATCATCTTTATGCTTCACTCAATAGCTATTTGTGATGTGTCCGCCAAAAATGGTTCATTGATTAGATATCCACAAAAAACTGTGATGCGTGTATGTGGTATTGTGTTGCCATGGATTTAAATAATGTGTGCATTCATCATCTTGGTGCAAAGCTTTGTTAAATTGGTTCTTCTCATCAGAATCATTTTTTGCTTAACTATGGAGCTAGTCGTGGCATGTCATTGCAAAAAAGTGCAGCTGAAAAGATTTGATGCATATATATTGTGTTCCATTTAAAGTGTGTGTAGATTAAGCTTCCTTCTTGGCATCCTTACTTTTATATTCTTGAAGTTTATAGAAAGGCGAATTCAAAACATAAAACACTATAGTTTTAGAAGTGAATCACGTAGATGGTATTGTTATGATTATGATTAGCTTGTATGATGATCTTCTCAGTCAGTTTAACCTCCCTGTCTCAAAAAAAGGTGAAAAGCAGCAAAGGTCTGGAATTCTTCACATCTGACATGAGAAGTCTGTTGCCTTTCAAGATTTTAGCTCCGCATTATGGGAATATGAGTTATTATTGAGTATACACTACACTACGCGACTTGCTTTTTTCCTTATCTTCAGACAGCTTGAGCACATTGGTATTGTTCACTATAGAGAACTGAATGAGGTAGTGTATGGAACCTGGCTTTACAGTTAACTGCATATATCCATTTTTTGGTTTTCTTTGTTTTTTCACATGGAGATGATCTTTTTCCAATGGGTAGTAAGAAATTTTTTGCTGAACCAAACGTGGTTGCATGTTTAGTGAAATTGAGGTTTCTGCTGAAACTTTAACTAATACATCAATGCAATGTGCAACTCCTGCTCACACTCCTGCAAATGTTACATTTTCGTTGCTTGCAGCAATAGATTAGCATGCAGTGAGGCCAGAGAATGTGAGTGTTGTAAAATGCTATCTATGGCTTCTAATATTGGACCAGAATATGAAGCGGGTCTTTAATCACATCTGCCAAAATTGCTATATATAGATCCAGTTAGATTCCTTGTTGGTGGATGTGATAAGTGCAAGTTGAAGAATGTCACAGGTTCAAACGAATACAACAGTTGACTTTGATATTGGAAGACTGAAAGAGGCTTCTAAATTCACAATGTTTGATTACCTATATGGTGCAGCACTTCAATGCTTCCTAAAGGACAAGGTCTCATGGTGGCTGGTTTGAAACTTCATGAAGCAGGCAGAGGGCCAGATAATTTGGATACACAAGGTCAAGGAGTTATTCATTTGGCTGCAGGCTTCAGTTGTGAATGGGCGAGTGGCCCTATAATCGCTGCTGGTATTAATCCCCAACTTTTGTGATGCCTGCAGAAGAACAGCTCTGCATTGGGCATCAAATTTTGGAAGATAGGACCGTCAAGATCTTGGAAATTATTTATATACACCAGCACATATTAATCCTTGTTATATTTTTGCCCTGAAGCTGGCCAGATCATGCGGCTTGTTCTGGTCAGGACTCACTGAACGGCGACAGTTATTGGTGTTCGGCAAATCACGTGATCTCTCTTTATGTGATACCCACTCCAGAACCAGTTTGCACTTTCCAGTCTCTGCTTTTCACAACTCTCAGTCCTGTTCAACAACACTGCTGATAATCTGTTTGTTCGTCAGTTTGAATATGCATAGCTGACTGAGGAAAATGCTTTGTCGAAATTGCCTTAAGCTTATAAAATACTAGAAATACAAGCTTTTTTAGTAGTCTTGACTATTCAAATTGAAAATAGGATATTAGCTTGACGAATTGATGGTGATGCCTTCAGTTTTCTCTCCAGATTGAAAACTCCTTCTCGAATAATTTTTTCCTTTTACAGGAGAGGAGACTGATTGAATTCGTTGGAATTGGAGCAGCGCCAGGAGCTGTTGATGATTCAAGGCCTCAGTAAGTCTCGGAGGTCAAACGGTGCTCATTCGGCTTCAAGCATGGGGCATAAGGGAATTGTCGCATATGTGGTTGAAGCAACTTTTTATTGGATTTTTTATATTGGACTCTTTTTTGGACCATACTCGTAATTTGACTTTATTGACTCAGAGATGTTTCTGGCCCATGATTTACTTTTTCATTGGGTTTTTCGATATTCTGGGAGTTGACTCGGGTGAGGCTCAAGGGGCCCTGGCCGATGGCCGTGCTCAAAAAAGGGTCTATGGCGAGGCTCGGTCTATTGGGCCTATAGGACTAACAGCTGGGGCCTGCAGTTGGGTCCCATACCACTGGCTAAATATTGGGCCTATAAAACTCCAAGAGGTCAGTAGTCGGTCCCAAATTAGGTCCAACATACCGGGCCTTATGGCCCAAAAAATGGCCATTATTTTAAAGAGCAGGCCCATTAAACATTGAGCCTAAAGGGCCATAATGAGGCCAATTACTTTTACGGGCTGGGTCCACTAGGCTATCATAATTTTATTGGGCCGAGTCTAATGGGCCCAAATGAGGCCCATCACAAAGTGGGACTTGGACCCACAGTCAGGCCCAATTATTTCAACAGGCCGAGCCCAATGGGATTCGTGTAGGCCCATTGTAGGATTATTGGGTCAAGCATCAATGGGCTTAAAGCAGTTATATTATTCTAGGCCCATTGGGCCAATGTGTTGGGCCCATATTAACAGGCCCAGTGAGCATACCGAAGGCCTCTTGTTAGGCCGGCGGGCCAGTTGTATGAGTACTGAGCCAGGACTGAATGGGCTATTGGGCCTTCGATGGGCCAGCGTATTCCGCAGTCTGCCTGTTGTTGGGCCGGAGCCGAATGGGCTTTGACACAAGATCAGCATTGGGCCTTCAATGGGCCGACGGAGGCCCACATATGGCTATTAGTGGGTCCACTAGAGGGGCTCTTAAACCAAGTACTGGACCTAGCTTAGGACCAAAGCATTGTGCTTTAAGGGCCCAGAATCGGGCCCATTATATTTCTTCCGTCCACCCTAGCTAGGCTTAACGTTCATCTCATGGTTTCGTAATCGTTTAAGTGCGCCCTTTCGTGGCCCAACAGGCTCGTGGTTGGGCCATCAAGCCCAATATTGGGCCGTAAAGATCCCGTTACGTTATTTGGTTTTGGGATATGTTTAACTAATCCATTTCATCATTTTCAGTCTTTTCTTCCCAGAAGCAAGAGAGGAATCGTTACGGTGCCCACGGGCAAGTTGACCAAGAAATGGGCTCAACGATTCTCATTAAAATAGTTCTCTACCCAGCCATAGCTTTTTCATCCTCAAAATAGTGAAGCAGCCCTTTACCTGCTTTAGCAACCCTCTTCTTACAGGACAGCATATTTACAAGACATGCAGCAGTTATACTAATGCAATTGACATCTCCGCAAGTTCGGTCCCCAGAGTACACGATAGGAAAGACAAAAGGAAGAGGATAGAGATCAGTGGAGGGTCCTATTTTCACGAGCTTACCATCCTGTGCATGTCGCGAAAGCTTTCTGAGTACTACTAAAAGACACTCAGGTAATCCCTCTTTTCATGCTCCCCCTTCCAAGGAAAACATGGACTGACTTTGTTGGGTGACCCGTGGCGGTAAACTCATGAGAGGTTGGCCACGGACTAGCCGTTTTGTCAAAGAGGTCTTACCATTCTCAATGTCCAGCGCAGCTTGTCACACAATACTGTTGCTGTGGTAGTCCATTGTTATGGTCTACAAGTGCTCCAATATTTTGCCAGATACCAAAAAATCAGTGAAGACTGAAAATGCATGAAAATAACTGGAGCTTCTGTTGGGAATGACTGAACCCCGAAAACCGGATTCGACACTAAATCGAACCCTTAAATTAATGCGGAAGCGAAGCCCGGGAAAACCACGTATCACCGATCCTAAAGCGCACCATGGATTCGAGCGTACTTTGTTAGCCACAGATTAGACACCGATGCTGAAGAAGAGGAAGAAATTCTAATATGATGATGTCAATTGAAGGGAAGACAGTGCCGTTTGCCTTACTGTTCTTTTTGTCTTTTGGAGAGAGAGAACGCGCATGGGAGAAAAGCGTACGTACATCTGTTTTTCCAACCAGTGTCTTCTCTCTCTCTCTCCTCCCTTTTATACCTTCCCCTTCCACGGGCCCTATTCCCATGGGCCAGGCCTTTTGGGCCCAGCATGGGCGGACGGGCCTTAAGCCCATCTCATAAATCCATCATCTCCCACTCGCACATGGTGGTCCAAAACCAACATGGGCGGACATGCCCTACTCAGCCCCATCGAGAGAAAAATCCATCATAGACTCTCACTTAACATGATGGGCCGAACAATCCTCTTTTCTCTCTTCAACATTCATACCGAGTGAATAATACGTGCGACCAACATACTTTGAGAGCTCGTTGCTATACATCCGGTAGGAATATATAGCGGCTCATAATGGGCATCACATCTGAGTAGATTTAGTATGCAGTTCCCTAGATCGATCGATCACATTTATATCTCTCTTGATCTCTTTTAAATAATGATATATATATATATATATATATATATATATATATTGTATTCACAATTGTGATTATCACAAAGACAGTCATAATTGGTTAACCGGTGAATACAAAAACTACAATGTGATTCTCCAAATTCGATCTTCCTCTTTCCTTCAAACTCTTAATTTCAGTTCAGCTTGCTTTTCTAGAAATGCCCCATTAGATCGAATCAACACATGACCATTGGCAACATCCTAAGATAGCAAACACTAAATATAAATCTTGAGAATAAGTAAGAGTCATGAGGGGACTAAAAATTGAGGAACTTTTTTCCTCAAGAGTCTCACACGACATAAAAGTTGAGATCAAACTCTTGCCCCTCTTATTGGTCGTCTCATGCATACGTAGTATGAAACACGTATTACGGTATTAACTCTTTTCCCATGGAGCGTATGTCTATCCCTTTCAATACCGTACATATGATAGTTTAGACATACCCAATGTCTAACTTGAGTTCACTTATCTACTCAATCATAAAATTCATCAGAACTCACATCTGGCATCATAGACAGATAAAGTAAAATATGTGGGTTATTTTACTTTCGGACATAGTTAGTATTATGTCCTCATCTTAAAACTTAGTTAAGGTGACATACGTATTTTAAGCTTGAGCTCTCGATTATCACCTAGATAATAAGCTTAAAAACAGTCTCATCTCTATTTATCACACAGTAAATAGAGGCAATTACCCGTGTGAGCGGGCTAATCTTTTATCTGTCCGACATACTTTCTCAACTTAAAGTAATACACTGAGCATTAAGATGCATAAAGATCAAACAAAGATTCATAGGCATTAATGATGAAAAAACACAAATTCATCATATGTGAACACTTAGGGAAAATTACAATATTCAGTACATTAGCCTCTACGCAGTCCTAGAGATTTCATATGGCCACAAAAACACATCTTTAGGTATTGGCTTTGTCATAGGATCTGCTACCATTCTATGCGTAGTATGTACTCTAAGTTCACATCTTTTCGTGCAATCATATCCTTGACGAAAGTATACTTGGTATCTATATGTTTGGTCTTGCCATGATATTTTGGATCTTTGGTGTACGCTTTTCGCTGCTTGGCTATCACGGTTAACGAATAACAAATCTGTTGCACTTCAAATAACACCTAAATGATCCAATAATCTCTTAAGCCAAACACATTCTTTTATTGCTGCTGATAATGCCACAAACTCGTTTCCATCGTGGACAAGGCTATACACTTTTGTTTCTTACTGCTCCAACATATGGTGCCATCATTTGGTAAGAAAACAAAACCAGAGGTAGATTTTCTTTCATTTAAATCTCCTCTCCTATCAGCATCAGAATAGCCTTTGAGTTGCAGATCCTTTCCATTAATAACTCAGCATATAATCAGCAGTTCCCTTTAGATACCATAGTATTCTTTTAACGGCTTTCCATTGTGCTGTACCTAGATTGGATTTGTATCTACTCACCATTCCAACTGTATAACATATGTCAGGTCTTATACACATCATAGCGTACATCAAGCTCCTAATAGCACTAGCATAAGGAACATGTTTCATTTGTTCCTTCTCTTGTGGAGTCCTTGGACACAGTCTATGGCTCAATCCTTCACCTTTTGCAATAGGAGTGTCAATGGGTTTACAATCCCATATCATTCAATTCAAAATTGGAAGACAACCAACTTTTGACAGTATTGACAAGCTCCATATTGCTTCCGGCAATTAGTATATCATCAACATATAATGATATGATCACAAATTGATCATTGGATCTTTTGATATATACATAATGATCCTCATATATCATTGTAAAATCATATGCCATTATGGTATTATGAAATCGTATATACCATTGTTTTGACGACTGCTTAAGGCCATATATCGACCTCAAAAGTCGACATACCTTTTCTTCTTGGCCTTTCACTATGAAACCGGCAGATTGTTCCATATATGTTCCTTCCTTTAATTCTCCATTAAGGAAAGCAGTCTTTACATCCATTTGATGTAACTCAAGATCCAAAATAGCCACTATTGCCAGAATAATGCGAATCGAGGTAAATCTCACTACAGGAGAAAATGTATCTTCATAATCAATATCTTCCTGTTGATTATACACCTTCGCCACAAAGTGAGCTTTATGCCTTTCTATCGAGCCATCAGCCTTTCGCTTTATTTTGAGAACCCATTTGTTCCCAATAGCTCTGCGTCCCTTTTGGAAGATCAACCAGTTCCCAGACTTGGTTTGACTTCATTGACTCCATCTCCTATTTCTTTACATAAATCTATTTTTCCTTACTAGGGCATTTCAGAGCCTCATTAATATTTCTTGGCTCATCCTTATCTCGTGGAGTAATTATAAAAGTTTCCCCTTCAATGTCAAAACGTCGATGGGGAATACTTTGGCGACTTGTTCGCTATATGGGAGATTGTACACTTAGCACATTATTTCCCATTATGCTCCCACTCGGATTAGATAATGACGATATCATCTCATCTTGTGGTTGTAATTAAGAATGAGTTGAATTCAATTCATCACTTCTCATATTACTCTCACTTGGATGAACTCCATTAATATCATTATCTTGATCCAAGGTTTCAAATAGGAAGTAATCTTCCCTTATTTCGCCCTTCTTAGGAAATTCATCCACTAAGAATGTGACATCCCGTGATTCAAAATTCAGTTATTCTCCCACTTTCTTGCTCACCTATGAACACATACCCTTTCGAGTATTCGGAGTATCTCATTAAAATACTCTACTTTTTATCTGGGACTCAATTTCCCAAACTTGTGAGAGGACATATAAGTATGTGCATCATAACCCCATGGCTTAAGTAAACTTAAGTCCGGTTTCTACCTATCCATAACTCATATGGAGTGGAACTAACTGATTTGGAAGGCACCCAGTTAAGTATTTAGGCAGCAATTAACAACGCATCACTCCAAAAAGTGATATGTAAGTTAGCATACGCCATTGTGGACCTAACCATTTCCAGTAGGGTTCTGTTTCTTCTCTTTGCAACACCATTTTGTTGAGGAGTATATGGAATAGACAACTATATTTCTATTCCTTTTCATCACATTATTTTCTGAACTCATCAGATAAATATTCTCGACCTCAATCGGATCTCAATACTTTTATTTTCTTGTCTAATTGATTTTCTTCCAAGTTCATAAACCTTTTGAAACAACTTATGCTTCAGATTTATGAGAAATCAAATAGACACATCCGAATCGAGTATAATCATCTAATAAAAGTGATGAAGTAAACAGTCTCATGCCTTCCTCTCACATTCATTGAACCACAAACGTCATAATGGATTAAATGCAGAGGAACGTCAACTCTTTTACCTTTTCCAAATGGTTTTCTTGTCGTTTTCCCTTCTAGGCAATGCTTACATATGAACAAATCGACTTATTCAATATTGCCCAACAAGCCTTCTTTGGCTAGTCTATTCATATGTTGTTGGCCAATATGACCAAGTCTAGCATGCCACACATTCACATCATTATCACATGAAGTAAAAGACGTGAAATAAGGGAATAACATATTGACATCACCACAGTCAATATTCAGTACAATAAAACCATCCAGAAAATGACCACAACCATAATAGTTTGTATCAAAATACAAATTTACACCGTTATTACGGAAGTTCACACTAAAACCAAGCTTAACCAACATCAAAACAGATACTTAAATTTCGACGAATCTCCGGAGCATATAGAACATCATGTAGGAACAAGTTGCATCCACCACGCATGTTCAATTGGCAGGTGCCAATCCCTTTAACTTCAACTCTGGAGCTGTTTCCCACATAGATCCACTTAGTTCCAGTTGGTATCGTCAGAATTCCACGAAGGATCATCTATCCTTTGCTACATGGTCTGTCGCTCCTGAATCTACAGTCCACAAAGGATTGGATTCAGCTAATAATGTAGAACTTGACACATAAGCAAAGTTCTCAAATGTACAAGAGGTGTTTACCTTCTTTGGCTCACAACAGTCGCGAGCATAGTGACCTTTATTGTCACAATTGTAACACCTCACCCTTGACATTTTCTTCACTTGAGGACATTTTCCTCTCTTGTGTTGGTTAACTCTTGATCTCTTGCAATAAGGACTTGATCCTTTGCATTCCCACATATTGAACGAATCAATACGCTTGCGCTTAGAGCTCAAAGCCCGTTCTGAGCTAGAACCAGCATTACAAATATTTATTTTCAGCTCACATGCCGTTAAGCGGTCCTCTATCAGCTCAAGGTGGCGCACAGCATCCTTAAGATCTTCCATAACATGGTCAAGAGCTTCTAGTGCTTCTTGCTTTTTCAGCACATATTGAATCTTCATATTCAATATTTCACAATTGTTGCCGTTCATATCAGCAGTTACATTCTTAGTTGCTGAACCATCGTTCTGAACACATCAGACATACATGCACGAATAATTAATGCCTATCATTTATGCATCTCTATTTGCATAGACCCATCATATTAATGAATAATTTCAAGTAAGGCTTCAGAATCAAAAGGTCACTATGTTTCCAATCATCCTCCAAAAATCCTAACTCAAAATTATTATTAATATAATTGTCTTATGCAAAATCAATTCTATGAAGTTACATTAAACTTCTATTACTACCCACAGCTAATTACCTGACAATCGCAATAGCGAAAGCAAATAAAATCTTAACATCCAATAAAATAACAATGCTTTCACATGATACAACTAATATATCGGTTGCTACATCAACAACAATCAGGTAGTAAACATTACATAATTAATCAAAGAAATAAATAGGGAATGTCCCTTCTAATCTATCAGTCATAATATCTGAGAAATTTGAAGGCACATTTGCCAACCATGGAAAAACTTTTGAAGAGCTTTCATGTTGCCTCCAAGGCGCATTCACTCGGCGCCATGTGGCGCTCAATCTAAGGGTTGAAGTTTTGGCCAACTCAATCCTATAGTGCTCTCTTACAAAAGCTTTCACCAGCCTCCTATAACCCGAGGACCACGTTGACCTCCCATAGCCGATCTAACACCGCTTGCCATTCGGGTGGAAGAGTGTTCATCAAAGCCGGCACCTTCTCAAAATTCGACATAAGATAACCATTCCGATGATTTCTGTATCATCTGATTGACCCTGACCACATGTGATACTAAATCACCATCATGCCAACGATAATTAGCTAATTCTGACATCAACCTTTTAAGTCTTGCATTTCCCTCGTCCGTTCTCGGGATTGCAGGTATCCTTGCATAACGCATCATAGTTCCTGCAACAAATGCAGAACTAAAAATGAATCACTTATAATCCATAATAAATATAAGGGAAAATACATAATTTTCCAAAATTCATGCAACAAATGCAGAATTAAAAATGGATTACTTATAACCTACATAGGCATGACTGAAAAAGAAACAATTTTTTTTTTGGGTCAACGTTCGGTCAACGGTCGTCGGTCAACGGGTCGGGTCAACGGGCGCGCGGGTTGAAGGACCGGTTGGACCGGTCGGGCCGGTCGGACCGGCCGTGCCAGTCGGACGAACCGACCGCACGTGCCACGCGCGTGCGCCGGCTGACGTCTACGTGACGTCTGCGTGACGTCAGCCGCACGTGCGCGGCATGCGCCAGGCTGATCCGGTCGGGTCGGGTCGGGTCGGGTTGCCGGCCGGTGACCGGCCAGCCAACCGTCGTCGGCTCTAACGTCATCCCGACGGTTATCGACCGTTGGGTGACGTCACGATGACGTCGGCCGGGTGACGCGCATGCGTCGGTTCGCCGACCGGCGCGTGCCGTTTCGCCGGTCGCCGGCGCGCACATGCCGGTTCGTCACCGGCGCGTGTGGCGCACGCGCTGGCCATTGCCAGTGCTTCGGGCGCGTCGCGCCCACGCGCAGCGCCTTCTGGCCGCGCGTGTGGGCGCGTGCAGCGTCTTACGGCGGCGTGCGACATGTCGCTGGACTCGTCTCGACGTCGCCTTTGTCCCCATGTATTTAGAAAATGATTTCGAGTTACGAAAACTCAAAAAAATGGTCGAACAACGCTCGGGTGTCAAGATTTCTCGCCCCGATCCGTACGGTCGAAAATTTTTCGCGAAAAATCAATCAGAAACATCAAATTGATCGGGAAAACGTGAACTAGGGCTCTGATACCAATGTTGGGAATGACTGAACCCCGAAAACCGGATTTGATACAAAATCGAACCCTTAAATCAATGCGGAAGCGAAGCCCGGGAAAACCACGTATCACCGATCCTAAAGCACATCACGGATTCGAGCGTACCTTGTTAGCCACAGATTAGACACCGATGCTGAAGAAGAGGAAGAAATTCTAATATGATGATGTCAATTGAAGGGAAGACAGTGCTATTTGCCTTACTGTTCTTTTTGTCTTTTGGAGAGAGAGAACGCGCACGGGAGAAAAGCGTACGTACGTCTATTTTCCAACCAGTGTCTTCTCTCTCTCTCTCCTTTTATACATTCCCCTTCCACGGGCCCTATTCCCGTGGGCCGGGCCTTTTGGGCCCAGCATAGGCGGACGGGCCTTAAGCCCATCTCATAAATCCATCAGCTTCTAAGAAAACTGATGCCGATTAAATATTATATCCATGTTGCGATGAAAAGTTCCAGAATAGAACCGACATTTGACAAAATAAATCAAATATATAAGCAAAAAAAATACCATAGTTCTACAGGGATCCTTCCACCGGAAATTGTTTCTTCAAATCATCTTGAACTAAAAGTGGGTAGCATAAGTGACTCTAATCTTGAATCAATAAATACAACTGGCAAACGATTATCATTGTCTCGAAAGCTCATTCACAACTATGTTTACAGAATTACCCAACTTAGAGGCGAAACTCATCAAATCTAGAAAAGCTCTTAACTTTCTCGATCTTACTGCTGGTTAGTTCTTTTTGTCGGTAACAAAAGTTCTGTTAAGTCACAAATCTATGAAAGCCAACACAAAACATGGACACACACTTGTAGTTAAAGCGAGCTGACATATGCATAAAATAAGTACAACGATTGAGTTTGTGCATGGATGAATGATAATAGGACTAGGAACTGACAAGGATTTCATGATCAGGATTTTCACCAAAATGGCGTGAAGAGCATTTCAAATACTGTCCCCAATGGCTAATGGATGCAATTGCATCAAGATAGGTAACTTCATTTCTGAACGTTAGTCTTGCATGTGATATAGGGCCCGTTTGGTTCGGCTTTGGGGAAATGCCCTTAGCCAAATGCAAATATCTTTAGCGTAAAGGGGTTTTCGGGAATGCTCGGGTGTTTGGCAAATTACGCATTGCAAAGTGACTTGTGTAAAAATACCGTTTGGCAAAAATTATTACAAATGGGCTTTTGCTTTTAATTTTTTTTTTTAAATCTGAAAATAAATCCGGCGGCCGATCGGCGGGATCTGGACTGCTGGATCTAGCCTCTAGAAGGCCTGATTCGTGCGAGCCGCAGGAGTCGGAGGGGGATGGATCTGTCGCAGAAGAGGAAGGCGTCGATGGTGGAGGCGGAGGCGGAGGCGGCAAAGTGGGGCCGGTGGAGAACTAGAAGTCGGGGCGTCCCGAACGGGCGGGGCGGGAGGGCCGTCGGGTTGGTCGAGGGGGTGAAGGCCGGATCTCGCCGTCGGAAGGCCAGATCTCGCCGTCGGACGGCCAGATCTGGCCTCCGGACCGCCGGATCTAGCGGCTTGAGTCCTAGTCCTCGCGAGCCAAAGGAGCCGACCGGTGCTGCTCGCGCTCATCGAAGGAGATGGATCTGTCGCAGAAGAGAAGGCGTCGACGGCGGAGGTGGAGGTGGCGTCGATGACGGAGGCGGAGGCGGAGGCGGCGTCGATGACGGAGGCGGAGGCAGAGGCGGCGTTGACAATGAAGGCAGCAGCAGAGAACTCGAAGAAGTCACGGGAAGAAGGTGAACAACGTGTGAACAATGAGCTTGCATTGCGAGAATGCTGAATGCTCAAAGTTGCCCTACCCCAGCATTGGGCTTTGAGCATGCGGAATGCTCGCATTTCGCAAATGGGCATTCAAAAGCCCTTGCCAAACACCCAAAATTTCTCCCAAGGGGCTTTGGGGGCCCAAAGCCCCTTGGGAATGCCCAACCAAACACCCCCATAATTGGCATTGAAACATTTTTTAGCGGCAAACAATAGTATATACTCTAAGAACATGGCCAAACATTGATGGTATCATACTTTCAGCTGGGTGAATCAAACTTTCCAAAATGCGCACAGTTGTCCTTGCTGCATTGTGTTATGAAATGTACAACAATCAACAAACAAAAGAAAAGGTAGACCTAGACAAGTAGAAGAGATAAAAGAAAAAAATAAGCGAGGGAGTTTGTATAACCTGCATTCTGAGTAGCAGAAGTACACTGAGGTTGACAATAGCTTGATGAATTTTTTCAGCCTCCTTAGTAAGGACCATTCTAAAACATCCTTTACAAAGAGAATGTACCTACAGGAAATGCACATATCCAATGCAGCAATATTTTTCCAAGGAAAAGTTGTGTCGATGAGAACAAATTACATGTAAAAACCACATGCTTTAATAGAATCATTGGAGAATAGAAAGATCAGTAGTCATGTTCTAGCTGATTTCACGACGCACATAATAGATGGCTGAAGTATAAAGTATAATCTTCTCGAATTTCAGAAGCCTCTCAGGACCTCAGACGTAAGTTATATCTATGCCAATACAAATCATGGTTTACTGATGATCTAGATAGACCCAGATGCCAGAACTCAGTCAGCTCACCTGGAGCAACTTGAAAGACTGGCTATTTGCCCCAATAACTTATGGTGCCTCAATCCTGGAGTATGGCGACCAGAATGTCTAAGTTAAGAAGTGGAATAGGGAATTTTGAATTTCAGAAGCCTCTCCAGGACCTTGGATGTAAGTTATATTTATGAAAATATAAGTCATGGTTTACCGATAGTCAAAATAGACCCAGAAGCCAGAACTCAGGCAGCTCCCCAGAGCAACTTGAAAGACTAGGATACTTGCCCCAGTATGAAATAGATGCCTACGAAGCTCATATAGGAATGCATCCAATTTCAAGCTTTGTCATCAATATTAGCCTTTCTACAGCACAAATAGGCAAATATCATGCTTCAACCAATAATTCCAGAAAGGATGTTGCTAATGTTCTTCTACTTTGAACTAACCAAGAACCATTTAATGAGAAAATTAAATGCGCCATGCTACCCATTTTGGAATGGTAAGAGAAGAATGCTAAAGAAACCCATCTGAACACAGATATTGCCCTCCTCCACTGTCCTGAGTTAGCTCAAATATTTCTCAGTGACCCAGAAATTACACTGGGCTACTTAAACTTCCTGAACAAGATTGTTGACCAGGTTCTGGAGTTGTATTGAAACAAACCTTCTTATTGTTAGCCATTATTTTGAGATTATGTATAGATCTACGTCCAATCCAAAATAATTTACTACCTCAACATTTCATATAGCTAAATATTTGCTAGATTTTCATCACAACCAACTTTAGTTGACTAATCCCTATTTATTAGCTACACAAAAATTTTCTGTCAGTTCAATTACACTGAAAAAAAATAATGAATTAGTTAATTTGATGACTCACCTCACTAAGAATGCAACAAGAAACAACTGTATTCCATTCGGGATAATTTGTATCAAAGCACTAGAACTACATCAAATCTGTCATAAGCACTGGCGAGTGTCATATTGACAGATAGAGCTAAAATAATCATGACAACAGCAATAGCAATTCCAGCAATGGAATTACTGTCTCAGTTGGCAAACCTTTAAAAGTGCCATTTATTGGTAAAGTAAGATCTCATTCTTTCTCTGATGTAGAGAGATTGTGTGATTAGCTTGTCCAATCTTATGTGAAACAGAATTTCGCATTTTTCATCTTATGACCGCAACTTGCAGTCTAAAACCGTGATGCAGAACAACGAAATATAGGGAAACACAATTCAAGTAAGGCTTCATCTGACCAAAAAAAAGAGAAAAAAAGTATCACCAAATGTGATTGTTTTTATGCTAAGAGTAGTTACAAGACCAGCCTAAAAAAGAATGAAAGTTCATTTTAGTAGTGATTTCTTGCAGTGCACCATGATTTAGAAATTACAGAAAAAAGAATCGATTGCCCTGCTTTTACAATGAAATGAAAACACAGTGACATAAGCATACTAACATCCGTCAGTAAACTAGCTGAGAGAAGATTAAAATGGCTATTTCAGCATTTCAATGTGAGGACTCCACACACAAGCCTTTTAAACTCTAATTCAATATTGCGGAAAATTTCTCTCCCTTTTACAATTAACATAACTCAATATATTCCCACATGGCTCCATTACAAAGGGTCATTAACATCATCTGATAAATTAGCAGGATCAAGTTCTGATTGTTTATTAGTTCTTCGTGGTATGGCTAGTCCAATGATCACTTCCAAGTATAGCTTTTGAAATAATATAAGAAAGTGATAACAAGGAGAAAATTCACCTTAGCAACCCCATCATCTGCTAATCCCTGGCCTCCTGTTTGGTAGCGCTGTCATGTTTCCCCATGCTATTTGCAAAAGAGTTTAGTCGTCAGCAAGAAAACCTCCTCACCAGCAAAAGCCTTATAAATGCAGCTAAAAGTTGATCAATTCATAAATAGCATATCCAAAAGTACTGTAAAAATTTGAGGCTTATCACGTCATAGCATTAACAACCTGCTTCCAAAGAGCGACGGACTACAGTATGCCTTGCAAGTTCCAGCAAAAAGTTCCCATGACTATGACATTAAGGCCTTAGATAAGATCGCCAATCCACGAGCTCTGCAAATCCGGAAGAGAGAGAGAGAGAGAGAGAGAGAGAGAGGGAATGAGAAGAGGAGGGATTCGAGAATTCTTCAGCATCGATGATCGAAACAAAAAGAGGAGGGGAATTACTCGATGGAGAGAGAGAGAGAGAGAGAGAGAGACCGAGAGATGGGATGAAGATGATCCGAGGAGAAGCGCATGAAAGATGCCGCCATTGACGTCGCCGCAAGTTCTTGAAAATGACAATTGGTAACATTTCTTCTGAGACGGATAATTTTTCTTTAAGTGTAGTAATTTACCTAATTTGAAAGTAAGTTGCTTTGAAAGTAGTATGTTTTGCTTATTGGATTGGTAAGCTTTCTTTGCCGGCCGTAATTTTCTTGAATTCATCATAATTTGAGTGTACCTATAGTTGGTAATTGGATAAGGACAATTATTCTGGTGAGGAATGCTGTCATATGATTAACCTGAAAAGTATAGTGGGCTTCTTCTGGATAGCCTCAGTGCTGGGTGGAACTTTTATAGCAGGCGAAAGTGCAATTTTATCCTCCTAAGGCAACACCAATCTCATTTATTATAGCCAGTCACACCAACAGAAAGAGAAGATTACAATCCCACATCCCACTGATAAAATGGTACAGAGACCACATTTATTTAGCCAAGGCAGGCAGAAAGCCTGCCCTTTTCTAGCTTATTAGCTAAGCCTGTTTCTATCAGCAACACTAATGCCCCATGGCATTGGCCATATCTGAGCTATTCCTATCTAGCTATAATGAAAAAGGCAAGCACGCACTTTCCCAATCAACATAAAGAAAGGGACTGGTTTTTGGCATTTCTAGTCCAGCTGCACTTGGGAATCATAAACAGCACCAGCTTTCCAGTCAGCAGGGAGGGCGTACTTTGGATGCACCCAAGACCCACCCACTTGGAACCTCAGGTACAAATCGCCTCTTGGCGGAGTTTGCGTGTCGAACACTGCTCCGTACACTCGGCGCATCGGCTTCCACTCTTGGCAGTCCTCCTGAATCGAAATTACGAGAAAGCAAGGTCATTATTGTCTCGTCGACTAGTGGTCTCTAGAACGTGTTTATGTCGATTTATGGTTCAATTTGATTCTACTTGTAACCAAATCATGGGATAATGGATGACTGAATACCTGCCAATACTCCACAGCTATGACGTCATCTTTGCCGGCGACGTATAAAAGGATGACAGCTAAGTAAGAAGGGTTTCTGCTGTGTTCACTGACGCTGACAAGGAGGTTTTGGCCGGGGTATCGACACGGAACCCTTCTGAATTCGACCTCAACCACGCCGTAGGCGAACAGCTGCTCGGTTTGGTAGTCGTCCGGTTTTGCCATCTTCGCATAGGCTCTGGTGCTCAGGATGAAGTCCGTCCTGTCTCCCTCTCCATAGTCCGTCACCGCCACGTACGCTCCTTCGCCCGTGCACTGCGGTTTCGTGCACCTCACCTATACTTAAAAAAAAGTAAAATTAGACTGATGAAAAAGTCAAAAAGAGTCATCATCTATTTATGTGTAGTCTATATGAAGTTAAACCTGATAGCAAGCACCACATCCAGATCCATTTCTGTATAGCCTCGAAACTCCAGTCACATAGCCATCGTAGACGGTCCTGCCATACTCGCCGTACCCACAAGCTCCAGCTGCCATAAACATTGCACTCATTAGATCTTCTCTAGCAAAAATTGTTCTGTTTCAAATGTTTGGTTTGGGCATAATGAAATGGAGTGGTTCAAAGAGTGCATGTGAACAACCAAGCCTTCAAGTACCGAGCGAGACATGCCACTACACAGATCTTCTCATGTTATATTGCGTTCTGCTGAGTATCAAGGGAAAGAGCGCATACCCACGAAAAGTTATTCATGATGTAACAGAGCATGCCACATGACCATAAACGAAGTTAAAAAAGTTACTTTAAAGACAAGAAATGTTGTTTTGTGTACTTTTCATGACACGATACTATTTTAGCGACTAGTGCTCTACTAGCTTCACACTAATGTGTGAACATAATTTATGTGCGGCGCTTGTGTGGTGCGGTGGCTGATGCAAGCTTGGTTTCTATCACAGGAGACGGAGCGTGCACATACTTGGAGTCCCATAGCAGTCAGGGCTGCCATAGTAAGTGGCTCTCGAGGGCGTAAATGAATTTTCAGAGTGACAAAGTGCTGGCAAGAGCACCAGGATACAGAGAAGACAACTATAGCTCATTGCAGATTTCATGTCTCACTCAATGTACTGATCCTAATGCAAGACAAGTAAACTCAAGCCTAGAGGACTCGACTAGAGAGAGAGAGGGAAATGGACAAGAAGGTTTTGGGATGAGAAACATTCATAACCAAGATCCCATATTTATAGCTGAGATCCTGAGGGTCAGGTTCTTGAGGACCACTCACTATTTTTCCCTCCACTTGTGAGCAGATAGTACAGAACCCAAGGGAGACTTGAGCTTGTAGAATTAGAATACATTGGATAAGTACGTGTGGACCTTCCGTGGACCCTTTCACTAAGATATTTCATCATTACATAAACTACAAATGGAAGGCTTATTATATTAATAACCTTTTGCTTCTCTTTTCTCATTTGGTCAGCTCACTGCATCTGCAATTAATCTGGCGTGCTATGACTCATAACACATTGTGCTTCGACATTCATAGAAAATTGACCTTCTAGTTAAACGAAGAAATCCCGAACTTATGCGCAGTACTAGCATTTCGCAATCTCTTCATCTCAGGATAGATTTTGATATATTTTCATTCGCTTCCCGTGTGAGTATGAAGCTATTCTCAGAATGCGACGTTCATATATAATTATTCGATCTTGTAATATTACATATTGAGTAGTAAGTTTACAATTGTCTTTATGGTGACAAATGTTTATTGGGGGCCAAATTCCTATTGGAAGTATCCAAGAAATTCAGTTGAGTTCACTGCAAACAGTAATACCATTGAGACATGAGGGTTTTGATCTTAGGAAAGATTTTCATCTCTTTTCATTAGCTTGAAATACTTCTCTTTCGCTTTCCCTATAAGTATGAAGCTATTATCAAAATGGGGCATTCATTTATAATTCTTTGATTTCGTAATATTACATATTGAGTAGTAAGTTGTTTGCAATCGTCTTTGCAGTGACAAATGTATATCGGGCGCCAAATTGCTATTGGAAGTATCCAAAAAATTCAGTCGAGTTCATCGCAAATAGTAACACTATTGAGACATGAGGATCATGAGCCTACAAAACAGCTTTCTAGATATAATTTAATGAAAACCTAATAGCTAGAAGCACTCACAACAGTAAAAACCCACTTAGTTGCTGAGCAAGACTCCCTTGCTACTTAAATCTGAATTGAATTGATTTGCTGAAGTCAAAGCAAAACTATGAACTATCAACAACTGGACATTGCCGACAAGTCATCATTTGGTTAAGTCATCGTTTGGTCCCAGCGCACTTAAGAACTCTAGAATACTAGGTAACCTACGGTTCCTTTTTCCCCTGTCGAAATTCAGTAAAAAACAAATGGCAAATTAGGCTTAAAAGCACCCGAATGATTGTCACTACGGATCGATAAAGCAAATTGGTTTTTGACACCTCAAAGACCTTTCCCTATTTTGAGCAGCATTCCGAGTGACGCAATATGCACGGAAAAAGGGTAGAAATTTTAGCGGAGCATGATGTGGAGACACGATTGAGGTACAGAGTGGGGTAGGTGACTACGGATCCTTGCCGCCCATGTGGCAACCTCACTTCAAATACGAGTACACCGCTCTAGGTTGAATCTGGTCGTGTGCGCGCGCGCGCGAGAGAAATTTCGAAGGCCAGGCACAGAAAAAGTGACATTAGCAGAACCGGAGAAAATGCAGGACTATTTACGTGTTCAGCTCCCATGTTCAGGCATATATAAGATTAGATGCTTCTCCTCCTTCCACAAAGTTCGATCGAGAGAGAGAGAGACAAAGAGAGTATTGAACATCTGTTCCGTTTCATTTTCGTGGTGTTTATTATAGGAGGCATAAAATTAATTCACGCTGCAAATGTGGAACACACTGAGATTCAGTAGTTGATGATTTACGGCAGAAAAAACCATGCCAAGAATCACGCTAAGTGTAGGCTAACTTTTTATGTTGGAACGGAGTCACCATGCAACCTGTAAATTCAGATTTGCTAATTGGAAAAGTGGCTTGATTCCTATATAGTCATGAACGGAAGCATCAACCGACTAAAAAACCACATCATTATTCAAATAGTACATTAACAAGCTCTTCCTACTTATTGTTTCAACTGTTGATAAATCAAATTAAAAAAGAGACAATGATGCTGCCTATGCAACTACACGAGATAGACCTTACAGATGTGAAAATACATGTATAATGGCATCTAGCAATAAATCCAATACTGTGAGCTTTAGAAGTCTCATTCCCACTTCATAGCTGACACCTAGGCTTTCTGATGTTGATGGGAATTGCGCGTCAGAACCGTTATTGACAATGTCACCTGCATGTTTTCAACCGAACAGCTCAGCGGATTTTGTAGGTGACCTCTTGAGCTAAAAAGCCAATTCTTTTGAGTCATTTCATTTCAATCATATATTTACTTGCTAATGCAAATATCTACTGAAAAGCAATGGATGCATTATGCCGACTATCTGTAATATTCCAAAAGATACCACTCCTAGATGGGCGGGTCCTCAGCACTTCAAAATGCAACAGGGGACACCCGGCTAATGTCCCATCAGCCTAGATGCAAGATCTACCAACCAGCAAGGCCTTTCCCCAGCCTCTCTAATTTCAGGAAGAACAATCATGACAACAAAATCAGATCAGGGAAAGCAATGTCATTGTCGAACCAGAAGGTTGTGCCACCACTCTTTCCAGATGTCAAGTCACTAGAGTTTTGCAAAAGCAAAAGAGCAAAAATGGGGCAACACTAAGGTGGGATGTCCATGAAAAGGATTAGCATATCCTTCTCCCTTGCTAGAACCTCCTTGACACTGAACTAAGAGGAACGACCCATTGACAAAATTTGGATAACAGAAGAAGACTTGAGAGAAAATGTTCAATAGGAGCATATGATCCCAAAGTTGAAGCTTTTGCTCGTACCCAATTCTCGTTAGCTGCTGTCTTCATTTTGTATTGCACATTTTCTTTTCATTCTTATTATAACAAGCATACTCTCTAACAACAAATTAGTTGTGCAATCTGCTGAATATACAAAGTGGGTATATGTAAAATTTTTGACAGAAAAATTTACACGTTGAAGAATATCTTACTCATTCTTTACCTGAATCCCCTGTATAAATAGCAATTTCATTTTACAGCATCGTTATCATATAAGTTGCGCTTTTTTCAGGTCAGATACAACTCCATGATCTTCACTGCTCGTCTCATTGTATAGCACCTGTGAGGTAACCATACTAAGCACACCATGAAATCAAGCAAAATCAAGTAGACAACACAGTGGGCATACCTTGTCTATGATACCATACTCAACCGCTTCACTAGGACTAAAATATTTAGGTCATCGGATGTCAGCTTCGATTTCCTCTGGTGTTTTTCCAATATGCTTCGCATAGAGTTTAAGCTTCACAAATTGTCAGCGGGAAGTTGTTCCCACTTCAGTGTCTCGAAGAAGCATCACAAGACTCCAAAAGTAAATTCTTTCGTTTGCTCAATTCACTCCTTTATATGTACATAGTTGCCAGTTTCTACAAGATAGGCCCCCACCCTCTAGATGGTAATTAAAACAGGCTCTTCTATCTGTATTGGAATTGGAACTTATTGAGAACATCATTCCAACACAACGATCTAATGAGAACAGCACTAAACACGCATTCGTAGAACCCTGCAAAGAACCGACCCTCTACTAGTACCACATTTCAGTTAACATGATGAAGCAAAGAGGCAAACCAAAAAGAGCCAGGATGACAAAGAAACGAGTAACAATATTCTCTTGATCTGTAAAGTTTTCAATTTTTTAAACAAACACTGGAAGACTTTCTCTGAAGCTTTGCAGATCATTTTCAATTTAGTGGAGTAGCTTTGGACCTAACTTGGACTTTTAGAATGCGGCACGAAGTAGGTGGTCTATGATGTTCTATAAGTAGAAGAAGCTCAGAAAGATGTAATATGACCTCTACTTATCCACATAATAAAGCAAAAGATCATCACTTTCCGGTTATAAATAGGCCTTATTATTTAAAATGAGTAAGCTATCTGCTTCAGTTGTGGGCTAACATAGAGGGCAGAGCTTGTTAGCAAGCATTAATCACTACAATTAAGCAGCAAGCCAGTTCAACCAATTTAAGCATTCCTTTAATTTATTTGTAGTAGTGGTGTTGACTTTAAAGGACATCGCCCAAGGTAGAAAGGGTGAATCCAATCCGAAGGACCTCTTGCTTTGATTAACTTAAAACTGATGGACATGAAAGCTTCAAAGAGCAAATGGCCATGATTTGCTGCGCTTTTGCGAGCTCAGCTCACTCTGATTTTGAATTAAAGTGCATTGATTAGATCATGTCATCCACCAGAATAGTAATCTCATGCCTATAGAAGACAAATCTCACAGATATCTCAAACCAACAAAGTGATTTATCTTACCAACTCTGCCTTGACATTCTTCACTTCTTTCCTGGCAAGATCGATATCTGTTGCTTGACCTTGAAATCTTGCAATTGGCTAGCAATTCACAGACAGAAGATACACAAGAATTATTAGAATTCAAGCAGGCTGCCTAAGTTGATCCCTGACAGAATGTAGACTCTGAAAAGGCCACGAAATAAAAGGTATAAATAACTTAGGAACTTCAAAGGTGCAGGAAAAACCTGCTTCATCATGATTGTCGAAGATGGCAAAGCAGAACGGTTCCCCCTTGCACCAGCTGCTAAAAGTAAGGCAGCTTCTCCCCATGCATTACCGACACAGAGAGTAAAAATTGGTGGCTTGACATACCTGCATTGGATAACCACTATGTCATGAAAGAAAAACACAACGATAACATTTGGAGAGCAGATTGTGGAACATAGAGAGCTGCAAGCTTAAGCTAATAAGATACATGCATAAATAAGATCAGATAGCCTAGGGAAGTTTTGAAAATACTCATAGTTTGCAGTCATCATTGTTAACTGGGAAAGATCAGATAGCCTAGGGAACTGTTCCATGCAGATTTTTCTACATGACATGTCAAACTGCTTTATGTCTTTAAACTTACAATAATCACCTTGCATCCGAACATATTTACACTCCATTCATGTTGGAAAGGTTATTTTGTCTATTTGCCGGTGTTGCTGGTCCCTCTGTTTTGCAATTTTCAATGACTAGAAGCTATCATGTCGTGACAATGCTTTGATTAAATTTATTTTTGTCCTTTCCATGAAAATCATCTTTATGCTTCACTCAGTAGCTATTTGTGATGTGTCAGAGCCAAAAAAGGTTCATTGATTAGATATCCACGAAAATTCTAATACGTGTTTGTGGTTTTGTGTTGCCATGGATTTAAATGATGCGTGCATTCATCATCTTGGTGCAAAGCCTTTGTTAAATTAGTTCTTCTCATCAGAATCATTTTTTGCTTAACTGTGGAGCTAGTCGTGGCATGTCATTGCAAAAAAGTGCAGCTGAAAAGATTTGATGCATATATATTGTGTTCCATTTAAAAGTGTGTGTAGATTAAGCTTCCTTCTTGGCATCCTTACCTTTATATTCTTGAAGTTTATAGAAAGGCAAATTCAAAACATAAAACACTATAGTTCTAGAAGTGAATCCACGTAGATGGTATTGTTATGATTATGATTAGCTTGTATGATGATCTTCTCAGTTAGTTTAACCTCACCAGTCAAAATAGGTGAAGCAGCAAAGGTCTGGAATTCTTCACATCTGACAACGAGAAGTTTGTTGTCTTTCAAGATTTTAGCACCGCATTATGGGAATATGAGTTATTATTGAGTATACACTACATTGTGCGACTTGCTCTTTTGCTTATCTTCAGGCAGCTTGAGCACTTTGTTGTTGTTTACTGTAGAGAACTGAAAGAGGTAGTGTATGGAACCTGGCTTTACAGTTAACTGCATATATCCATTTTTTGGTTTTCTTTTTCATATGGAAATGATCTTTTTCCAATGGGTAGCAAGAAAATTTTTGCTGAACCAAACGGGGTTGCATGTTTGGTGAAATTGAGGTTTCTACTGAAACTTTAACTAATACATCAATGCAATGTGCAACTCCTGCTCACACTCCTGCAAATGTTCCATTTTCAGTGGTTGCAGCAATAGATTAGCATGCAGTGAGGCAAGAGAATGTGAGTGTTGTAAAATGCCATCTACGGCTTCTAATATTGGACCAGAATATGAAGCGGGGTCTTTAATCACATCTGCCAAAATTGTTATATATAAATCCAGTTAGATTCCTTTGTTGGTCGATGTGATAAGTGCAAGTTGAAGAATGTCACAAGTTCAAACGAACACAACTGCTGACTTTGATATTGGAAGACTGAAAGAGGCTTCTAAATTCACAATGTTCGATTACCCATATGTTTGAGGTGTTGAGTTTTCATGAATCATGTATAAGAAAAATTAACATAAAGTACACAGCGGAAACAAATATATATTTTATACATGATTCTCCTAAGGCGTTGTTCGTGTGTTTTAATAAAAAATCTAAACATAAAAGAGAGTTAAACGAAATACCTCTCGAAGCGCGCTTTGAAACAAGTCGGTTCGGATGTTCCACAGTTCGAGTCCCACAAGTGTCGGACCTCTAGTTCAGACACACCAACAACGAACATCGAACTGAAGAGAGAAATTTCGGATGTTCACCACTTCGATCGTGCTAGCAATCACGTGGAAATAATCCGTCGTATTCTTGATGTATAGTAGTCATGGCCCGAATGAGTTAACGCTCTTCTTTCTTGCGCCGCAAAGACACAAGAACACGCACACACTTTGCTCTCTATTTTCAGCAAAGCATCACTCGTATGTCTCTAAAACACAAGACGCACACTACACAAAATTTCTCTTTGTTGCAACCTTTTGCAGCCTTTCTTTTTTAATATTTATACACGAATCAGCAACGGTTGCCGATCGTGGGATCAACAACCGTTGCTGATCCTCATTCTCATGCACGATCGAGTGCGATCATGCATGAATGGAACAGTCAGCAACCGCCGACCGTTTATGCACGATTTCGTGCACGATGGTCAGCGGTTGCTGACCACCATGCACGAATTCGTGCGTACATGTGCACGTATTCGTGTGAAGTGGTCAGCAAAAAATTGCTGACCATTTCCACTTTAATTAATTAATTAATAATTAATCAATTTCCTTTAAAAATAATAATAACATAATCCTTATACGTACAAATGGAATCCTTAATATGTAACTATTACATAGCAGCTTTAGGGCATACATCTAACAATCTCCCACTTGCACTAAAGCTAACTTGTTTTGTACCTCAAACCCATTTGGTCAATTCATTGCCATTAATTAAATAATAATAATGAAAATACACAATTGGGGTATGTTAACATATATCCACTTTGGGCATGCGTGTGCATCATATGCAAGTAGGCTCGTGACTATAATACAAATTAAATTAAATCTTATTTAATTTAATTTTAAATCGACTCAATTCGATTGCAGTAATTGCAAACACATTTGCAATAATATTTCTCTCTTGTTCCACGTCATCCTAATTGTTTATGGTGTGTGACATCCCTAAGTTCATCACTAAGCTGGTAGTAAGACTTGTACTAACACATTAGTACTTCCAAAAGAAATAATTGTCCCGATTAATCTTTTAGGTCCTACAAGCCACGATTGACATCTAGCAATATGTCATGGCTACCCAGATAGTGTGAATACTTTAAGAACATAATGAACATGTTAGCTTTGGCTACAGTGTAATTCAATCTCTCTGTCTTACTATGTCCCAATCAAACAAAGACCATGGAATATTTGTCAAGTCATTAATTCAATCATATGCACAAATCTAATTGACATGCATTTTATTCGAGACATAAACAATTTATTATCGGTTACAACCCCGGCCGATGATTTCAATGCAGTGTCACAATTAGATCGCATAGGACATCATTATCATACCTTGCATATAACAAGGAGACAGATTCCATATTGCGCAAACGTGTAACTTCATATATGAACAAACTATGACTATCAGGTATAAAGACGGATCAACGACCCGACATTATGTGCACCAGTGAACCATAGTTGTTCAATACACAAGTTAACACTGTGCCTCAGGTCTAAGGATTATTTACACAAGACCAAAGCATGAACAATTAGACATTGACCACGCTAAAAGCTTCCATGTCGCTAATCGTTCCATATGCGTCACGTTCAGTGAATTTGTCTAATACAAACACCTGTGTTCTAACTTAGGTATCATAATACCCAATGACATGTGACTCATCATTCCCTTAAGTATCCAATACTTAATGACGAAGTTAAGAACACACCGGCCTCAACAGGATTATTAATATCCACTCAATAATCCATCGACCAGGAACAATTTAAATATTCAGTCTAACTATGAACCAATCACATATATTCTTGACGTCTCAAGAATAGGTCTAATTGCAACTGATCTTATGGAATCATTCATCAATATAAAATAATTGGACAAATGAATGAATACGTCATTGCCATTAATTAAATAATAATAATGAAAGTACAACTGAAATCCCTAATATGTAACCATTACATAGTAGCTTTAGGGCATACATCCAACAATCTCCTAGTTGCACTAAAGCCAACTTGTCTGTACCTCAAACCCATTTTGTCAATATGTCTTTCAAAAGAAGACGAGGTAAGGCCTTAGTGAAGGGATCTCGCCACATTTTCCGCCGAGGCAATTTTCTGCAAGGCGATATCACCTCTCCCAACAATTTCTCTGATGAGATGGAAGCGTCTCTCAATGTGCTTGGACTTCTGGTGAGACCTTGGTTCCTTAGCTTGAGCTATCGCCCCATTGTTGTCACAAAACAATGTGATTGGTTGCTCAATTGAAGGAACGACTCCAAGTTCAGAAATAAATTTCTTCATCCAAGCGGCTTCCTTTGCTGCTTCAGAAGCAGCTACATACTCTACCTCAGTGGTGGAATCGGTAGTTATACTTTGTTTGGAACTTTTCCAACTAACTGCACCACCATTGAATGTAAAGACAAACCCAGACGTAGACTTATAATCATTAGGATCCGATTGAAAATCGAAATCAGTATAAGCTACAACTTTAAATTCTCCTTCTCCATATATCAAGAATAAATCTTTAGTCATTCGCAAGTACTTAAGAATATTCTTGATTGCTATCTAGTGCTCTTCTCCTGGATCAGACTGATATCTGTTAGTAATACTTACAGCATGTGCAATATCAGGTCTAGTACATAGCATAGCATACATTATGCTTCCAATAGCGGATGCATATGGTATCTTTGCCATTTGCTCTTTTTCTTCAGGAGTGTTGGGACACATCTCCTTAGAAAGACGGATCCCTTGCCTAAAAGGCAATAATCCTCTCTTGGAACATTGCATGTTAAACCGTGTTAACACTATGTCTATGTACGTAGATTATGAGAGGCCAATCAATCGTCTTGATCTATCTCTATAGATCTTGATACCTAAAATGTAGGTTGCCTCTCCTAAATCTTTCATGGAGAATTTCTGTGACAAGAATAGTTTTATCGATGATATCATTGGTACATCATTTCCAATCAAAAGTATATCATTGACATATAAAACCAGAAATGCAATTGCACTCCCACTGATCTTCTTGTATACACAAGGTTCATCCGGATTTTTGATGAAGCCAAACGATTTGACTACCTCATCAAAATGGATGTTCCAACTTCTGGAGGCTTGTTTGAGTCCATAAATGGATCTCTTAAGCTTACACACCTTCTGTTTTTCACTATTGGATTCAAAACCCTGTGGCTGTTCCATATAGATGTCCTCATCGAGAAAACCATTTAGAAAAGCCGTTTTGACATCCATCTGAAATATCTCATAATCAAGGTGGCAGCTATAGCCAACATAATCCGAATGGATTTTAGCATGGCCACAGGTGAGAAAGTTTCGTCATAATCAATTCCTTCTTTTTGACTATATCCTTTCACCACCAGCCGTGCTTTGTAAATTCTAATTTGACCTTCAACATTCATCTTCCTCTTGAAGATCCATTTACAGCCAATTGGTACAATACCATTAGGCAGGTTAGTCAAGGTCCAAACCTCATTTGAATACATTGAATCCATTTCGGATTTCATGGCCTCTAGCCATTTACCAGAATCGATGTCCAACATCGCCTCCTCATAGGTTTTAGGATCACCGGGTTGATCACTATCATTCATAATGAATAATGATTCGATATGATCAACCGAGTGTCTATAACGAGTAGGTGGGCGAGACGTTCTCGCACTTCTCCTAAGAGGTTGTGTATCAGAAGCTCCCACTGAATCAGAGATTGGTATCTGAACTCGATTGTTTGGCACTTCATTATTTTCTTCTTGTAAGACTATTTTCCGCCCAGCACCACTTTCTTGGACGAACTGATTCTCCAACAACGAAGCGTGCTTGCATACCAAAATTCTTTGGTTTGAATGAAAATAGAAATAATATCCAAGAGTTTCCTTTGGATATCCAATGAAGCGACCTTGTTCAGATCTTGCCTCCAATTTTTCCATTTTCAGCTTTTTCACGAAAGCTGAACAACCCCAAATCTTAATATGATTAAGACTAGGTTTCCTACTATGCCATATCTCATAGGGCGTAGTTGGAATAGATTTGAACGGCACTCTATTCAGTATATATATACAGCTGTCTCAAGGGCATATCCCTAAAGGGATGTTGGCAAATCAGTGTAACTCATCATAGATTGTACCATATCTAATAAAGTACGATTTATTCGTTCAGATACACCATTATGTTCTGGAGTTCCAGGAGGTGTCCATTGTGATAAAATGCCATTCTCTTTAAGATAGTCCAGGAATTCAGTATTAAGGTATTCACCTCCTCGATCCGATCAAAGAGCCTTAATACATCTTCCTGTCTGTTTCTCAACTTCAGCCTTGAATTCCTTGAACTTTTCAAAGGATTCAGATTTATATTTCATGAGGTATAAATAACCATACTGTGACTGATCGTCAATGAAGGTAATTAAGTAATTATAACCACCTCTAGCAGTTTTATTAATTGGTCCACATACATCTGTATGTATTAATTCTAATATGTTAGCAGCTCGCGCACTTTGTCCCACAAAAGGCGCTTTGGTCATTTTTCCTAGAAGACATGCCTCACAAGTCGAGTATGACTCAAAATTTGAAGGATCAATGTATCCATCATTACTCAACCTGTTAATTCTGTCTTCTCCAATATAACATAATTGGAGATGCCAAACATACTTTTTATTTGGACCGTCTTTAGGGCGTTTATTAGTTATGGCATTTATATCAATTCTATTTTGCTTATTGACATTGGTAATCGCATTACCAGAAATTGTAATGGTATAAATATTGTTGGTTAATAAGCTAGAACCAACACATATTCTATTATGATAAATAGAACATACATCATCAGCAAAAGAAAATTCATAATTCTCTTTACCCAAACGAGGTACAGAGATGTTGTTCCTAACAACATTCTTATAATGCAAACAGTTCTTTAAAACCATTACATGTCCAAAAGGGAAACATAAACAAAAAGTCCCTATAGCTAATGTAGCAACTCTTGCTCCATTGGCAAACGTCAGGACAATCTCATTTCGCCCTAGTATCTTGCTTATTTATAGATTCTGCAAAGACATACAAATATGTGAAGTTGCAGCAGAATCTAGAACTCATGAGCTGGATTCAGCACTAACCATAAGATTAGTTTCAATAAGCATAGACACCATACCTTCATAAGGTCGGTTCTTGGGCTTGACCTTCAAGCTCGCGAGGTACCTCCTACAGTTCCTCCTCCAGTGCCCTTTGACATCACAGTAATGACATTTCCCTTTATCAATCATGGGTTTTGGTTGCACAACAGGTTTGACAGGCCTCTTCCATTTATTCTTCTTTAAAACGGTCTTACCCTTTGAAGAAAAAGCCTTAGCCATAGCCACTACATTTGGCCTCGTGTTATGCATTTCCTTCTCATAAACTACCAACATGCTATGTAACTCAGCAAGAGTTTTCTCCATCTTATGCATGTGGAAGTTTTGGACAAAACCAAAGAAGGAATCGGATAAAGATTGGAGGATCAAATCCACAGCTAACTCATTGTCCATAACGAGATTGAGCCTAGCCAATTCTTCAATGTGCCAAATCATTTTCAAAGCATGATCATTAACAGATGATCCTTCAGCCATTCTCATACGGTACAATGCCTTAGATATCTCATATCTAGAGGTTCGACCATTCTCATCAAAGTATTCCTTTAAATGCAAAATGATCGACCTAGCATCTTCCATAGATTCATACTTCTTTTGTAATTCATTATTCATCGAAGCAAGCATATATGACCTAACTTTTAAGTCACCATCACGCCACTTATCATAAGTGACACGCTCCTCTTGGGTCCCACCCTCAAGAAATGAGGTTGGCATCTTTTCATCAAGCACATACCCAATTTTTTCTGAATAATTCCTCACCCAGTCAGTGAAATTGGGTCCAGTCAAACAATTCTTGTCAAGTATAGAAGCGAGTGGGTTTGTGGTCACCATTTTCAGAGTAATAATATATCTGTTGCAGAAAATAAATTGTTAGCCGTTGTACTTTTCATAATAACTATTTCATTTTGGTTTTTAAATGAAATAAATCCTCCCACTAAATTTATATTCGAATCCCATACTCCTTAAGATGAGAAGCGATAAACTTCGTTGGGTAAAGATTACTAGTGGGGATTGGAGTCCCACTAGCCCAAAGTCCACCTCACCTAACAGTTATTGGTGTCCTATGAACTTAGTGAGTGAACCAGCTTGTTCAACGCATCATATGCGAGTCCCAATCATAACTTCGGCCTCTAGACCATGAAAGCCTCACCTAACAGTTATTGGCATCATGATCATAGTTAAATCTAGCCCATAGTCTCATGCAAGTATTGAAAACACAAATGATTCCCTTACCTAACAGTTATTGGAAATCATTTGGCTCCAACCCCACAACATCATATGCATAATAGAGTGGTCCAATATTATAAATGATAATTAACCCCTATGTATCCATAACCGGTTAGTTAATCACTATAATATTGGATCAAACCACGACAATGGAAGGCCACGAGTCCGAAACCCGTTTCGACTTAATATTCTTTGTAAGGAGATTTGGGTCGTTATTAATGGTCTCACTTTGCACATTAACCGGTTTAACATGCACGATACTATAAACATAATAAATAAATAGATATCACATAACATCTATCCTATGTGGTGATCATGGAATTATGGTTCAATGGGTCTCGAGCCAAAGAGACCCATTTAGCCATTTTAATGTTTTAATAATATTGACCCGCTCTTCATTTTTTCCTCAATCTTTGAACACTTCAAAGACCGGGCCCAAAGAGCTCACCAGTTTAATGGCTCCTCCAATGGCTCCTCCTCTCTTGTAGTATTTACAACAACAATTGAAATACTAAACTATACTAAAATTACATATCAATAAAAATTAAAGTAAAATAAAAGGAAGGACGCAGCCTCCATTTAATAATTACATCCCCAAAAAGAATACCTATAATCATCATACATTCATCCATACAACAATCACAACATTTAGGGATTTTTCCATGATCACCACCCTTCCTTACGAGCCATAAATTCAAAATTTAAAGCTCTGGAAGGCATGCATAAAATTCTGCATATCATTTGTAGAATATAAACACAAAGTATAACAAGTTATGGATTTTTTATTCAAAATTAATTTAGTTCTAATTTTTGCTTAGTTGATTAAATTTATCACATAAATTAATCAACTTCTATAGGCCACATAAAAGGTAAGAGAACCAATTCTCTTAACAAAATAAATTAGCCATTAGAACGCAAAAATATATTTGAACTACAAATCAATTAAACGCATGAAAAACGCCTAAGGTTGGCTCTGATACCATTGTTGGGTTTCCATGAATCATGTATAAGAAAAATTAACATAAAGTATGCAGCGGAAACAAATATATATTTTATACATGATTCTCCTAAGGCGTTGTTCGTGCGTTTTAATAAAAAATCTAAACATAAAAGGGAGTTAAACGAAATACCTCTCGAAGCGCGCTTTGAAACAAGTCGGTTCGAATGTTCCATAGTTCGAGTCCCACAAGTGTCGGACCTCTAGTTCAGACACACCAACAACGAACGTCGAACTAAAGAGAGAAATTTCGGATGTTCACCACTTCGATCGTGTTAGCAATCACGTGGAAATAATCCGTCGTATTCTTGATGTATAGTAGTCACGGCCCAAACGAGATAACGCTCTTCTTTCTTGCGCCGCAAAGACACAAGAACACGCACACACTTTGCTCTCTATTTTTAGCAAAGCATCACTCGTATGTCTCTAAAACACAAGACGCATGCTACAGAAAATTTCTCTTTGTTGCAACCTTTTGCAGCCTTTCTTTTTTAATATTTATACACGAATCAGCAACGGTTGCCGATCGTGGGATCGGCTACCGTTGCTGATCCTCATTCTCATGCACGATCGAGCACGATTTCGTGCACGATAAAATTCGTGTATGATGGTCAGCAACCGCTGACCACCATGCACGAATTCGTGCGTGCATGTGCACGTATTCGTGTGAAGTGGTCAGCAAAAAATTGCTGACCATTTCCACTTTAATTAATCAATCAATTAATTAATAATTAATCAATTTCCTTAAAAAAAATAATAACATAATCCTTATACATACAAATGGAATCCCTAATATGTAACTATTACATAGCAGCCTTAGGCATACATCTAACATGAGGTGCATCACTTCAATACTTGCTAGAGGACGAGGTCTCATGGTGGCTGGTTTGCAAACTTCATGAAGCAGGCAGAGGGCCAAATAATTGGATACCCAAGGTCAAGGAGTTATTCATTTGGCTGCAGGCTTCAGTTGTGAGTGGGCGAGGGGCTCTATAATAACTGCAGGTGTTAATCCCCAACTTTTGTGATGCCTGCAGAAGAACAGCTATGCATTGGGCATCAAATTTTGGAAGATAAGACCGTCAAGATCTTGGAAATTATTTATATACACCAGCACATATTAAACCTTGTTATATTTTTGCCCAGAAGCTGACCAGATCATGGGGCTTGTTCTGTTCTGGTCAGGACTGACTGGATGGTGACAGCTATCGGTGTTCGATGAATCATGCGATCTCTGTTTGTGCGATATCCACTCCATAACCAGTTGCAACTTACAGTCTCTGCTTTTCACAACTGTCAGTCCTGTTCAACAACACTGCCGATAATCTGTTTGTTCATCAGTTTGAATATACATGGCTGACTTTGAGGAACATGCTTTGTCGAAATTGCCTAAAGCTTATAAAATATTTGAAATACAAGCTCTTTTAGTAGTCTTGACTGTTCAAATTAAAAGTAGGATAATTGCTGGATGAATTGATGGTGATGCCTTCAGTTTTCTCTCTCCAGATTGAAAACTCTCTCTAATAATTTGTCCTTTTACAGGGAGGAGACTGATTGAATTCGTTGGACTTGGAGCAGCTCCAGGAGCTGTTGATAATCCAAGGGCCCCAGCATGTCTCGGAAGTCAGCACTCATTCGGCTTCAAGCATGGGGCATTATGGAATTGCTGCATATGTGGTTGAAGCAACTTTTTATTGTATTTCTTAGGCTCCGTTTGTTTGGCGGAAAATAATTTTTGAGAAAATATTTTCCGGATTTTCCGGCGTTTGTTTCATGGAAAATGAATTCCTTGAGAAAAATGTTTTTCATGAAAGGAAAATAATCTTCTAAATTAAAGGAAAATGTTTTCCACTTTTGAAAAGTGAAAAATATTTTCCTCACTTGATCTCCCTTATCTCACAAATCTACAAATTCTCATTTCCTCCTCCCCTTTCTTTTTCTTCTTTTCTTTTTTTGTTCAAATTATTTTTTAATTTTTTTTCTTTTTTAATTCGAATTATCTTTAATTTCCTTTTTTTTTTTCTTTTCTTTGTTTCCCATCTTCTTTCTTGGCTAGTCATCGACCGTTGCCAAGTGAACCCCAAGCTTGTTGATCTCAAGCTCGCGCTGTGCACTCTTACTTATCATTTTCTTTATTTATTCTACCATGCAGTTGTACATTATTCAAGCAAAATGCTCTATATGCTTTGTTTCCTTTTCTTTTGATTATTAGAATAGAAAAGATGCAGGGGAGACCACCGCCTGCGGTAGCTCAGTTGGATAAGGCTCCCATGATCCTTTGCGAGGAGGAGAGGAGTTCGAATCCCACTGGCCGCACAAGATCTTAAGCGTGACGTCGGGGTGGTGGGTCCTCCGCTAGCATCACCCCGGGTTTACCTCGCCGGCTGCCGACTGTACGGAGGTTCCCGTGTCATAAAAAAAAATATATGTAGGGGAGAACATGCCATTTAACTAGAAGATTCTTATAAGGGCTGTACATGCTTTGCTTCTTTTCTCTTTTGCTTATTTTTAAAATCCATACGAATATTTTTTAGATTAGATGAGCGTTTGGCGATAATGAGGGAACAAATATATGAAATAAGTTTACCTGGATTTAAAAGCAAGTTCATATTTGATGGATTTATAGGTCGGTAAGTAATATATATAGTGAAATTTTAGAAAATATTTTCCTTACCGAACACCAGAAAATATTTTCTGAAATATTTTCAGGTTTTAACTGAACATCAGAAAATATTGTCATTTTCATGAAAAATATTGAAAATGACTTTCGAGAAAATATTTTCCAAAAATGGTTTATTTTTTGCGAAACGAACGAACCCTTAATATTCAACTCTTTTCTGGATCATACTCGTAATTTGAGCTTATTGACTCGAGATTTTTCTAGCCCATTATTTACTTTTTCATTGGATTTCTTGATATTCTGGAAGTTGGCTTGGGTGAGGCTTAAGGGGCCCTAGCCGACGGCCGTGCTCAAAAAAGGGCCCATGGCGAGGCTCAATCTATAGGCCCAATAGCCGGGGCCCACACTTGGGTCCCATACCACTGGCTAAAATATTGGGTGTGAATTGAGATTCTATCAGGCCCATATTAGGTCTAAGCTGGTTAAGGTCTTTAAAGATTAAGTGAATATTAGGCCTATTGAGCTCCAAGAGGTCAGTAGTTGAGCCCAAATTAGGTCCAACACACTGGCCCTTGTGGCCCAAAGAAATGGCCATTATTTTGAGTGCAGGCTCATTAGACATTGGGCGTAAAGGGCATAATGAGGCCAATTACTTTTACGGGCTGGGCCCACTAGGCTATAATAATTTTATTGGGCCGAGTTTAATGGGCCTAGGTGAGGCCCATCACGCATTGGGACTTAGACCCATAGTTAGGCCCAATTAACTCAACAGGTCGAGCCCAATGGGATTCGTGTAGGCCCATTGTACGCTTATTGAGCCAAAGCTCCAATCGGCTTCAAGCAGTTAATTATTCTAGGCCCATTGGGCCAATGTGTTTGGCCTATATTAACATGCCCAGTGGGCATACCCAAGGCCTCTTTTTGGGCTGGTGTGCACTTTGTATGAGTACTGGGCCGAGACTGAATGGGCCATTGGGCCCTCAATGGGCCAGCGTTATCTATAGTCTACCTATTGTCGGGCCGGGGCCGAATGGGCTTTGACACATGAGATCAGTATTGGGCCTTCAATGGGCAGACGAGGCCCATTAGTGGGCCCACTAGAAGGGCTCTTAAACCAAGTATTGGACCCAGTTTGAGACCAATGCATTATGCTTTAAGGGCCCAGAATTAGGCCCATTACATTTCCACCCTAGTTAGGCCAAACGTTCATCTCCTTTCGTGGCCCAACAAGCTCGTGGTTGGGCCATCAAGCCCAATATTGGGCTGTAAAGATTCCGTTACGTTATTCAGTTTTGGGATATGTTTAACTAATCTATTTCATCATTTTCATAGTATTTTCTTCCCAGAAGCAAGAGAGGAATTGTTACGGTGCCCACAGGCAAGTTAAAGACCAAGAAATGGGCTCGATGATTCTCATTAAAATAGTTCTTTACCCAGCCATGGCTTTCATTCTCAAAATAATGAAGCAGCCCCTTTACCTGCTTTAGCAACCCTCTTCTTACACGACAGCATAGTTACTAGACATGCAGCAGTTATACTAACCCAAACCTTAATAAGCAGTTAAGCGTCCATAATCTTATCAATTTGACATCTCCGCAAGTTCGGTCCCCGGAGTACACAATAGGAAAGAAAAAAAGGAAGAGGATAGAGATCAGTGGAGGGTCCTATTTTCACGTGCCTACCATCCTGTGCATCTCGCGAAAGCTTTCTGAATACTACTGAAAGACACTCAGGTGATCCCTCTTTTCATGCTCCCCCTTCCAAGGAAAACATGGACTGGCTCTGTTGGGTGACCCATGGCGGTAAACTAATGAGAGATTGGCCACGGACTAGCCGTTCTGTCAAAGAGGTCTTACCATTCTCAATGTCTAGGGCAGCTTGTTACTCAATACCGTTGCTGTGGTAGTCCATTGTTATGTCTACTAGTGCTCCAATATTTTGCATGAAAATAACTGGAGCTTCTAATAAAACTGATGCCGATTAAATATTACATCCATGTTAAGATGAAAAGTTCCAGAATAGAACCAACATTTGACAAAATAAATGAAATGTATAAGCAAAAAAATAACATAGTTCTACGGGGGTCCTTCCACCGAAAATTGTCTTCAAATCATCTTGAACTAAAAGTGGGTAGCATAAGTGACTCTAATCTTGAATCAACAAATACAACTGGCAAATGATTATCATTGTCTTGAAAGCTCATTCACAACTATATTTTACAGAATTACCCAACTTAGAGGCAAAACTCATCGAATCTAGAAAAGCTATTAAGTTTCTCGATCTCACCGCTGGTTAGTTCTTTTTGTGGGTAACAAAAGTTCTGCTAAGTCACAAATCTATGAAAGCCAACACAAAACATGGACACACGCTTCTAGGTAAAGCGAGCTGACATATGCATAAAAATAAGTACAACGATTGAGTTTGTGCATGGATGAATGATAATAGGACTAGGAACAGACAAGGATTTCATGATCAGGATTTTCACCAAAAATGGCGTGAAGAGCATTTCAAATGCTGCCCACAATGGCTAATGGATGCAATTGGATCAAGATAGGTAACTTCATTTCTGAACATTAATCTTGCATGTGATATAATCGGCCTTGAAACATTCTTTAGCGGCACAAAATAGTATATACTCTAAGAACATGGCCATATATTGATGGTATCATACTTTCAGCTAGGTGAATCAAACTTTCCAAAATGCGCACAGTTGTCCTTGCTGCATTGTCATGAAATGCACAACAATCAACAAACAAAAGAAAAGGTAGACCTAGACAAGTGGAAGAGATAAAAGAAAAAAATTAAGCAAGGGAGTTTATATAACCTGCATTCTGAGTAGCAGAAGTACACTGAGGTTGACAATAGCTTGATGAATTTTTTCAGCCTCCTTATTAAGGACCATTCTAAGACATCCTTTACAAAGAGAATGTACCTACAGGAAATGCACAGATCCAATGCATCAATATTTTTCCAAGGAAAAGTTGTGTCGATGAGAATGAATTACATGTAAAAACCACATGCGTTAATAGAATTATTGGAGAATAGAAAGATCAGTAGTCACGTTCTAGCTGATTTCACAACGCACATAATAGATGGCTGAAGTATAAAGTAGAATCATCTCGAATTTCAGAAGCCTCTCCAGGACCTCAGACGTAAATTATATCTATGCCAATACAAATCATGATTTACTGATGATCTAGATAGACCCAGATGCCAGAACTCAGTCAGCTCACCTAGAGCAACTTGAAAGACTGGCTATTTGCCCCAGTAACTTCTGGTGCCTCAATCCTGGAGTATGGTGACCAGAATGTCTAAGTTAAGAAGTGGAACAGGGCATTTTGAATTTCAGAAGCCTCTCCAGGACCTTGGATGTAAGTTATATCTACGACAATATGAGTCATGGTTTACCAATAATCAAAATAGACCCAGAAGCCAGAACTCAGGCAGTTCCCCTAGAGCAACTTGAAAGACTGGGATACTTGCCTCAGTATGAAATAGATGCCTACGAAGCTCATATAAAAATGCGTCCGATTTCAAGCTTTGTCATCAATGTTAGCCTTTCTACAGCACAAATAGGCAAATATCATGCTTCAACCAATTATTCCAGAAAGGATGTTGCTAATGTTCTTCTACTTTGAACTAACCATGAACCATTTAATGAGAAAATTAAATGCGCCATGCTACCCATTTTGGAATGGTAAGAGAAGAATGCTAAAGAAACCCATCGAACACGATATTGCCCTCCGCCACCGTCCCGAGTTAGCTCAAATATTTCTCGACCCAGAAATTACACTCCCCCGCTACTTAAACTTCCTGAACAAGATTGTTGACCAGGTTATGGAGTTGTATTGAAACAAACCTTCTTATTGTTAGCCATAATTTTGAGATTATTTTTGTGTTTGGCATGTGTTTTTGAATGCCCATTTGCCCAATGCCAGCATCCCCAATGCTGAAAGCCCAGGGGTGGGGCTGCTTTGAGCATTCCTATTCTGGAGATGCGATTCTGAGTCACTATTCATCGTCTTCTTCACCGCCCATCTTCTTCGCCGTTCGTCTTCTTCTTCGCGGTGGGTGACACTTGGCCGCCAAAGGGCCAGATCTGGCCACCGGGCTTAGCCGAGGTGGCCTGAGGTCGGGCGACCTCGGGCGTTGCCTGAGTCGTGCGACCCAAGCGCCGCTGCCTGAGGTCGAGCGACCCAGGTGACTCCGCCTGAGGCCGTGCAACCTCAGGTGGCGTTGACGCCACCACCACCAGCGCCACCACGATCACGCAGCTGCATCTCCTCCTCCATTTTCTTTTCTTTTCTTTTTTTCCTTTTTTTTTTCACCTGAAAATTACTTTGCAAAATATACAATTCCAAACAAGTTTGCTTTCAGAGAATGCCCATTCACTCAAGGATACTTACGGAAATGCAAAGTCATTTCCCCAAAGTTGAACCAAACAGGCCCTATGTATAGATCTACATCCAATCCAAAATAATTTACTACCTCGACGTTTCATATGGCTAAATATTTGCTAGATTTTCATCACAACCAACTTTAGTTGACTCTCCCTATTTATTAGCTACACCAAAATTTTCCGTCAGTTCAATTACACTGAAAAAAAGAATAAATTAGTTAATTTGATGACTCATCTCACCAAGAATGCGACAAGAAACAACTATATTCCATTCGGGATAATCTGTATCAAAGCACTAGAACCACGTCAAATCTGTAATAAGGCACTGGCGAGTGTCGTACTGATAGATAGAGCTAAACTAATCATTACAACAGCAATAGCAATTCCAGCAATGGAATTACCGTCTCAGTTGGCAAACCTTTAAAAGTGCCGTTTATTGGTAAAGTCGGATCTAATTCAATCTCTCTACATCAGAGAGATTGAATTAGATCCGACTTTACCAATAAACGGCACTTTTAAAGGTTTGCCAATTGTGTGATTAGCTTGTGCAATCTTATGTGAAACAGAATTTTGCATTTTTCATCTTGTGACCGCAACTTGCAGTCTAAGACCGTGATGCAGAGAAACGGAATATAGGGAAACACAATTCAAGTAAGGCTTCATCTAACCAAAAAAAAAAGGAAAAAAAAGTAAGGCTTCGGATTTGTTTCACCAAATATGATTGTTTTTATGCTAAGAGTAGTTACAAGACCAGCCTAAAAAAGAATGAAAGTTCATTTTAGTAGTGATTTCTTGCAGTGCACCATGATTTAGAAATTACAGAAAAAAGAATCGATTGCTCCGCTTTTACAATAAAATGAAAACACGGTGACATAAGAATACTAACATCCGTCAGTAAAATAGCCGAGAGAAGATTAAAATGGCTATTTCAGCATTTCAATGTGAGGACTCCGCAAACAAGCCTTTTAAACTTCTAATTCGATGTCATGGGAAATTTCCTTTTTTTTTTATTATTTACAATAAACATAACTCAATATATTCCCACATTGCTCCATTACAAAGGGTCATTAACATCTTCTGATAAATTAGCAGGATCAAGTTTCGATTATTTGTTAGTTCTTCGTGGTATGGCTAGTCCAATGTTCAATTCCAAGTATAGCTTTTGAAATAATATAAGAAAGCGATAACAAGGAGAAAATTCACCTTAGCAACCCCATCATCTGCTAATCCCTGGCCTCTTGTTTGGTAGCGCTGTCATGTTTCCTCATGCTGTTTGCAAAAAAGTTTAGTTGTCAGCAAGAAAACCTCCTCACCAGCAAAAGCCTTATAACTGCAGCTAAAAGTTGATCAACTCATAAATAGCATATCCAAATGTACTGTAAAAATTTGAAGCTTATTACGTCATAGTATTAACAACCTGTTTCCTAAGAGCGACAGACTACACTATGCTTTGCATGTTCCAGAGGAAAGTTCCCATAACTATGACATTAAGCCCTTAGATAAGATACAAGAACACATTTAGTAGATCGCCTCCAAGCGAAAAAAACTGAAGAGCTTTGAACTAGTTATTGTTGCAGTGATGGCAGTGTCATGAAAGAACTGCAATTAAAGCTCCGTTAAGCCTCTATGCAGGTAGAGGTGGCAAAATGACCCATTTCTGAACTCATATTTTTCATTAATGGGTCGTATATGGGTTAGGAAGATGTAATGGCCAGCTAAAATGGGTCAAAGTGTTTTAAGTTCAATTCTATATGGGTCAAAAATGGGTCACACATTCTGACCCATTTTCGACCAATTTTCAAAACCTTAAAAACATAGAATTTCCTCAGCGACAGCTGCCCCTCGTCACCCACATCCGCCGCTCGCCTCCGAGCCACCTCCGCCACTCTCCGCCGTGGCTTGCCTTTGAGTCGCCTTCGCCGCCCGCCTCTAAGGCTCGCCTCCGCCGCTCCCTCGAATTCATAACCCACCTCCGCCGCTCGCCTCCGCGGCTCGCCCCCGAGTCGCCTCCGCCACTCACCACTATTGCTCCCCTCCGAGTCGCCTCCGCCACCCTCCAACGAGGCTCGCCTCCACCACTCACCTCCGAGTCGCCTCTGCTGCTCGCTGCAGCGGCTCACCTCCGAGTCACCTCCGCCGCCGGCCTCTGAGGCTCACCTCCGCCGCTCCCTTGAAGGTCGACGAGCTTCAGCCTCACGCCGTGAAAGTCTAGCTTGCGGGTGTCGATTTTTGCCTCAATAGCACAACTTGAGCCATTTCAGGCTCTTCGATCCCTCCAACCCTTCCGTGAGTTCCCCGTCTTTCTCTTGGCCCGTCACCTTGTCCTTTTTATATCTGTTGCGTGGAGCGTGCTTCGTTTAGTTTCCTCAATTTCTGCTGCTGCTATCAATGCGTGTGATTCTTTTTCTTATCTTTGTTTTTTCTGGTGGTGAAAGATGATGAAGAATTTGCATAGGAGAAATGACGTTTCCTCAGCTTCCGCGTCCGAACTGAGGGGTTTTTAGCAGTAGAGGTTGTTTGATTTGGGTTGGGTTTTGCGGCTTAAATGGGGCACAATCACAACTTTGTTCCAGCTGAATGAGTTCTTGGCTTATATCTATATCATCATATTTGGGATTTGGTCATGTTCTGCACTTGGTTGATATGAAGTCGACTTAGTTTGGAAGGAGGGAAGGGTGATAACTGTACGTGAAGAAGTTTCACTACATTTTTTTTGTCTGTCTTTCCAGGATTTCCAAGAGAGTGGACAGTTTTGTTTGAATTACAAATGTAGCTATAAAATTATTTTGTTTGAACAAGCAAATGAGATTCTTATTAAGAGAAGCGTTTACTTTCAATTCCAGATTTGATGAAGCTCGCGTAAATCCGACTTGTGAAAGACCATTTTCTTTCTTGCATTCGCGGATGTTTCATTAGATAGTGTTTAGATAGTCAATACTTAGTTTCAATTTCAAGTTGTAGTTTTCAATTGCTCAATAGTATGCTCACTTTAAATAAGAGAAGCATGTTCATAGTCTAATTTTTCATAAATATTTCAATTTATAGGTTTTTTAACAATTTTTATTTTGTTTATTATTTTTTTAATTTAATTTGAGGTTTTTATCCAATTAAAATGAGCGCGGGTTTTTCTAGAATATTAGTGGATTTTAGCAATATGAATAAGGTCAGATATGGATCGGGTTACGTATGGGTCATTAGATTTACACTATAAGAATATGGATCAAAACGGATTAAATAAATCAAATATGAGTCGACCCATTTTCGACTCGACCCATATCTAATCCAGTCCACTCATTTACCACCTCAATATGCAAGGAAAAGTAACCGGTCTTGATGGTGCTTAGACAAAACGCAAGGAATTTACCATTACGACTTCCTCGCGAACATCAGAAAATATCCACACCACGTTTCAACCGCTTCGACTGGATTACGTTTTCCACTCGTGATTGAGAATACCATACCAGTTAGTGCGACGAAGATAATCCATCCACAATCAGGGAATACGACAAAGGGGAACGTGCCACGTACTTGTCTTCGAAATGAGCTTCGAGCGCTGAGTCGGCCGAGAGAAGACGAGGTCCGCGAGAGGAGGATCGCCAGTCCACGAGCTCTGCAAATCCGGAAGAGAGAGAGGGAATGAGAAGAGGAAAGATTCGAGAGTTCCTCAGCATCGACGATCGAAGCAAAAAGAGGAGGGGAATTACTCGATGGAGAGAGAGAGAGAGAGCGACCGAGAGATGGAATGAAGATGATCCGAGGAGAAGCGCATGAAAGATGCCGCCGTTGACGTCGCGGGAGGGCTAGGGTTCTGCTGCAACTGCACCGAACTCCATTGATGACTCCACGGAAAATACGAACACAGAGAGAGAGAGTGTCGGAGCGAAGAGAATGAAGCGAAGCACCGGAGCTTCTACGCGGAAAATTGCGCAAAGTACGACTTTGATCCGACCCAACCCGATCCGACCTAACCTAACAACTCGAGTATTTTATAATGAAAAGTGCCATGATAAATTATTTGATATTGTTATTAAATACGCCCCACTTATCAAAACACGCATCCACGTGTCATAATAATTAGTATGTTGATTTTAATTTTAGTTTATTCGGTATAGTTCAATTACTCAATCATTCTTTCGATGCATTTCAACTGTTAAAAGTAATACTTTTGCATTATAAAATTGTCTTTATTAGTACATCATAACATTAGTTGCATTTGTAATCAATAATTTATTGCTATGGACAATAATTTGTCCAAAGATTTCGTGATATGAGAATGCCAAACAATAGTTTAACTTCATATTATTGGAACTATCCTCAAACGTAATAATTTTGCTGTGAGTTCTTCTAAATAGCAACTAGTAGCCCTACTTGTGGAATTCTTTTTGCTCAAAATAGTAATTCCCTTTATATGAAGTAATTTACCTTCAAAGTATGTTTTGCTACATGGGTAATTAATTTACTTTGACTGGTCATAATATACCTGAATTTTCTATAATTTCAAGAAATCTTTAACATATTTGGCCATAAATTTTGGTAACCTAAAAAAAGCTATGACCTAGTAATTAATCGCAAATTGTCGTAATTATTATCAACAATTGCAATAGTGATTTGTCCGCAGGTTCTTGAAAATGACAATTGGTAACATGTCTTTTGAGGCAAATAATTTTGCTAAAGTGTAGTTATTTACCTAATTTGAAAGTAGTATAGTTTGCTTATTGGATTGGTAAGCTTTCTTTGCGGGCCGTAATTTTCTTGAATTCATCCTAATTTGAGTGTACCTATAGCTGGTAATTGGATAAGGACAATTGTTCTGGTGAGGAATGCTGTCATATAATTAACCTGAAAAGTATAGTGGACTCCTTCTGGACAGCCTGAGTGCCGGATGGACCTTTTATAGCAGGCAAAAGTGCGAGTTTATCCACCAAAGGGAACACCAATCTCATTTATTATAGCCAGTCATACCAACAGAAAGATAAGATTACAATCCCACATCCCACTGATAAAATGGTACAGAGACCACCTTTATTTAGCCAAGGCAGGCAGAAAGCCTGCCCTTTTCTAGCTTATTAGCTAAGCCTGTTTCTATCAGCAACACTAATGCCCCATGGCATTGGCCATATCTGAGCTATTCCTATCTAGCTATAATGAAAAAGGCAAGCACGCACTTTCCCAATCAACATAAAGAAAGGGACTGGTTTTTGGCATTTCTAGTCCAGCTGCACTTGGGAATCATAAACAGCACCAGCTTTCCAGTCAGCAGGGAGGGCGTACTTTGGATGCACCCAAGACCCACCCACTTGGAACCTCAGGTACAACTCGCCTATTGGCGGAGTTTGCGTGTCGAACACTGCTCCGTACACTCGGCGCATCGGCTTCCACTCTTGGCAGTCCTCCTGAATCGAAATTACGAGAAAGCAAAGGTCATTATTGTCTTGTCGACTAGTGGTCTCTAGAACGTGTTTATGTCGATTTATGGTTCAATTTGATTCTACTTGAAACCAAATTGTAGCAAACTCATGGGATAATGGATGACTGAATACCTGCCAATACTCCGCAGCTATGACGTCATCTTTGCCGGCGACGTATAAAAGCATGACAGCTAAGTAAGAAGGGTTTCTGCTGTGTTCACTGACGCTGACAAGGAGGTTTTGGCCGGGGTATCGGCACGGAACCCTTCTGAATTCGACCTCAACCACGCCGTAGGCGAACAGCTGCTTGGTTTGGTAGTCGTCCGGTTTTGCCATCTTCGCATAGGCTCTGGTGCTCAGGATGAAGTCCGTCCTGTCTCCCTCGCCATAGTCCGTCACCGCCACGTACGCTCCTTCGCCCGTGCACTGCGGTTTCGTGCACCTCACCTATACTTTAAAAAAGTAAAATTAGACTGATGAAAAAGTTAAAAAGAGTCATCATCTATTTATGTGTAGTCTATATGAAGTTAAACCTGATAGCAAGCACCACATCCAGATCCATTTCTGTATAGCCTCGAAACTCCAGTCACATAGCCATCGTAGACGGTCCTGCCATACTCGCCGTACCCACAAGCTCCAGCTGCCATAAACATTGCACTCATTAGATCTTCTCTAGCAACAATTGTTCTGTTTCAAATGTTTGGTTTGGGCATAAAGAAATGGAGCGGTTCAAAGAGTGCATGTGAACAACCAAGCCTTCAAGTACCGAGCGAGACATGCTACTACATAGATCTTCTCATGTTATATTGCGCTCTGCTGAGTATCAAGGGAAAGAGCGCATACCCACGAAAAGTTATTCATGATGTAACAGAGCATGCCACATGACCATAGACGAAGTTAAAAAAGTTACTTAAAAAGACAAGAAATGTTGTTTTGTGTACTTTTCATGACACGATACTATTTTAGCGGCTAGTGCTCTACTAGCTTCACACTAATGTGTGAACATAATTTATGTGCGGTGCTTGTGTGGTGCGGTGGCTGATGCAAGCTTGGTTTCTATCACAGGAGACGGAGCGTGCACATACTTGGAGTCCCATAGCAGTCAGGGCTGCCATAGTAAGTGGCTCTCGAGGGCGTAAATGAATTTTCAGAGTGACAAAGTGCTGGCAAGAGCACCAGGATACAGAGAAGACAACTATAGCTCATTGCAGATTTCATGTCTCACTCAATGTACTGATCCTAATGCAAGACAAGTAAACTCAAGCCTAGAGGACTCGACTAGAGAGAGAGAGGGAAATGGACAAGAAGGTTTTGGGATGAGAAACATTCATAACCAAGATCCCATATTTATAGCTGAGATCCTGAGGGTCAGGTTCTTGAGGACCACTCACTATTTTTCCCTCCACTTGTGAGCAGATAGTACAGAACCCAAGGGAGACTTGAGCTTGTAGAATTAGAATACATTGGATAAGTACGTGTGGACCTTCCGTGGACCCTTTCACTAAGATATTTCATCATTACATAAACTACAATTGGAAGGCTTATTATATTAATAACCTTTTGCTTCTCTTTTCTCATTTGGTCAGCTCACTGCATCTGCAATTAATCCGGCGTGCTATGACTCATAACACATTGTGCTTCGACATTCATAGAAAATTGACCTTCTAGTTAAACGAAGAAATCCCAAACTTATGCGTAGTACTAGCATTTCGCAATCTCTTCATCTCATGATAGATTTTGATATATATTCATTCGCTTCCCGTGTGAGTATGAAGCTATTCTCAGAATGCGACGTTCATTTATAATTATTCGATCTTGTAATATTACATATTGAGTAGTAAGTTTACAATTGTCTTTATGGTGACAAATGTTTATCAGGGGCCAAATTCCTATTGGAAGTATCCAAGAAATTCAGTTGAGTTCACTGCAAACAGTAATACCATTGAGACATGAGGGTTTTGATCTTAGGAAAGATTTTCATCTCTTTTCATTAGCTTGAAATACTTCTCTTTCGCTTCCCCTATAAATATGAAGCTATTATCAAAATGGGGCATTCATTTATAATTCTTTGATCACGTAATATTACATATTGAGTAGTAAGTTGTTTGCAATCGTCTTTGTAGTGACAAATGTATATTAGGCGCCAAATTGCTATTGGAAGTATCCAAAAAATTCAGTCGAGTTCATCGCAAATAGTAACACTATTGAGACATGAGGATCATGAGACTACAAAACAGCTTTCTAGATATAATTTAATGAAAACCTAATAGCTAGAAGCACTCACAACAGTAAAAACCCACTTAGTTGCTGAGCAAGACTCTCTTGCTACTTAAATCTGAATTGAATTGATTTGCTGAAGTCAAAGCAAAACTATGAACTATCAACAACTGGACATTGCCGACAAGTCATCATTTGGTTGAGTCATCGTTTGGTCCCAGCGCACTTAAGAACTCTAGAATACTAGGTAACCTACGGCTCCTTTTTCCCCTGTCGAAATTCAGTAAAAAACAAATGGCAAATTAGGCTTAAAAGCACCCGAATGATTGTCACTACGGATAGTTAAAGCAAATTGGTTTTTGACACCTCAAAGACCTTTCCCTATTTTGAGCAGCATTCCGAGTGACGCAATATGCAAGGAAAAAAGGTAGAAATTTTAGCGGAGCATGATGTGGAGACACGATTGAGGTACAGAGTGGGGTAGGTGACTACGGATCCTTGCCGCCCATGTGGCAACCTCACTTCAAATACGAGTACACCGCTCTAGGTTGAATCTGGTCGTGTGCGCGCGCGCGTGAGAGAGAAATTTCGAAGGCCAGGCACAGAAAAAGTGACATTAGCAGAACCGGAGAAAATGCAGCACTATTTACGTGTTCAGCTCCCATGTTCAGGCATATATAAGATTAGATGCTTCTCCTCCTTCCACAAAGTTCGATCGAGAGACAGAGAGACAGAGAGAGTATTGAACATCTGTTCCGTTTCATTTTCGTCAGACATGCGGTGTTTATTATAGGAGGCATAAAATTAATTCACGCTATAGATGTGGAACACACTGAGATTCAGTAGTTGATGATTTACGGTAGGAAAAACCATGCCAAGAATCACGCTAAGTGTAGGCTAACTTTTTACATTGGAACCGAGTCACCGTGCAACCTGTAAATTCGGATTTGCTAATTGGAAACGTGGCTTGATTCCTATATAGTCATGAACGGAAGCATCAACCGACTAAAAAACCACATCATTATTCAAATAGTACATTAACAAGCTCTTCCTACTTATTGTTTCAACTGTTGACAAATCAAATTAAAAAAGAGACAATGATGCTGCCTATGCAACTACACGAGATAGACCTTACAGATGTGAAAATACATGTATAATGGCATCTAGCAATAAATCCAATACTGTGAGCTTTAGAAGTCTCATTCCTACTTCATAGCTGACACCTAGGCTTTCTGATGTTGATGGGAATTGCGCGTCAGAACCGTTATTGACAATGTCACCTGCATGTTTTCAACCGAACAGCTCAGCGGATTTTGTAGGTGACCTCTTGAGCTAAAAAGCCAATTCTTTTGAGTCATTTCATTTCAATCATATATTTACTTGCTAATGCAAATATCTACTGAAAAGCAATGGATGCATTATGCCGACTATCTGTAATATTCCAAAAGATACCACTCCTAGATGGGCGGGTCCTCAGCACTTCAAAATGCAACAGGGGACACCCGGCTAATGTCCCATCAGCCTAGATGCAAGATCTACCAACCAGCAAGGCCTTTCCCCAGCCTCTCTAATTTCAGGAAGAACAATCATGACAACAAAATCAGATGAGGGAAAGCAATGTCATCGTCGAACCAGAAGGTTGTGCCACCACTCTTTCCAGATGTCAAGTCACTAGAGTTTTGCAAAAGCAAAAGAGCAAAAATGGGGCAACACTAAGGTGGGATGTCCATAAAAAGGATTAGCATATCCTTCTCCCTTGCTAGAACCTCCTTGACACTGAACTAAGAGGAACGACCCATTGACAAAATTTGGATAACAGAAGAAGACTTAAGAGAAAATGTTCAATAGGAGCATATGATCCCAAAGTTGAAGCTTTGCTCATACCCAATTCTCGTTAGCTGCTGTCTTCATTTTGTATTGCACATTTTCTCTTCATTCTTATTATAACAAGCATACTCTCTAACAACAAATTAGTTGTGCAATCTGCTGAATATACAAAGTGGGTATATGTAAAATTTTTGACAGAAAAATTTACACGTTGAAGAATATCTTACTCATTCTTTACCTGAATCCCCTGTATAAATAGCAATTTCATTTTACAGCATCTTTATCATATAAGTTGCGCTTTTTTTCAGGTCAGATACAACTCCATGATCTTCACTGCTCCTCTCATTGTATAGCACCTGTGAGGTAACCATACTAAGCACACCATGAAATCAAGCAAAATCAAGTAGACAACACAGTGGGCATACCTTGTCTATGATACCATACTCAACCGCTTCACTAGGACTAAAATATTTAGGTCATCGGATGTCAGCTTCGATTTCCTCTGGTGTTTTCCAATATGCTTCGTATAGAGTTTAACCTTCACAAATTGTCAGCAGGAAGTTGTTCCCACTTCAGTGTCTCGAAGAAGCATCACAAGACCCCAAAAGTAAATTCTTTCGTTTGCTCAATTCACTCCTTTATATGTACATAGTTGCCAGTTTCTACAAGATAGGCCCCCACCCTCTAGATGGTAATTAAAACAGGCTCTTCTATCTGTATTGGAATTGGAACTTATTGAGAACATCATTCCAACACAACGATCTAATGAGAAAAACACTAAACACGCATTCGTAGAACCCTGCAAAGAACCGACCCTCTACTAGTACCACATTTCAGTTAACATGATGAAGCAAAGAGGCAAACCAAAAAGAGCCAGGATGACAAAGAAACGAGTAACAATATTCTCTTGATCTGTAAAGTTTTCAATTTTTAAACAAACACTGGAAGACTTTCTCTGAAGCTTTGCAGATCATTTTCAATTTAGTGGAGTAGCTTTGGACCTAACTTGGACTTTTAGAATGCGGCACGAAGTAGGTGGTCTATGATGTTCTATAAGTAGAAGAAGCTCAGACAGATGTAATATGACCTCTACTTATCCACATAATAAAGCAAAAGATCATCACTTTCCGGTTATAAATAGGCCTTATTATTTAAAATGAGTAAGCTATCTGCTTCAGTTGTGGGCTAACATAGAGGGCAGAGCTTGTTAGCAAGCATTAATCAACTACAATTAAGCTGCAAGCCAGTTCAACCAATTTAAGCATTCCTTTAATTTATTTGTAGTAGTAGTGTTGACTTTAAAGGACATCGCCCAAGGTAGAAAGGGTGAATCCAATCCGAAGGACCCCTTGCTTTGATTAACTTAAAACTGATGGACATGAAAGCTTCAAAGAGCAAATGGCCATGATTTGCTGCGCTTATGCAAGCTCAGCTCACTCTGATTTTGAATTAAAGTGCATTGATTAGATCGTGTCATCCACCAGAATAGTAATCTCATGCCTGTAGAAGACAAATCTCACAGATATCTCAAACCAACAAAGTGATTTATCTTACCAACTCTGCCTTGACATTCTTCACTTCTTTCCTGGCAAGATCGATATCTGTTGCTTGACCTTGAAATCTTGCAATTGGCTAGCAATTCACAGACAGAAGATACACAAGAATTATTAGAATTCAAGCAGGCTGCCTAAGTTGATCCCTGACAGAATGTAGACTCTGAAAAGGCCACGAAATAAAAGGTATAAATAACTTAGGAACTTCAAAGGTGCAGGAAAAACCTGCTTCATCATGATTGTCGAAGATGGCAAAGCAGAACGGTTCCCCCTTGCACCAGCTGCTAAAAGTAAGGCAGCTTCTCCCCATGCATTACCGACACAGAGAGTAAAAATTGGTGGCTTGACATACCTGCATTGGATAACCACTATGTCATGAAAGAAAAACACAACGATAACATTTGGAGAGCAGATTGTGGAACATAGAGAGCTGCAAGCTTAAGCTAATAAGATACATGCATAAATAAGATCAGATAGCCTAGGGAAGTTTTGAAAATACTCATAGTTTGCAGTCATCATTGTTAACTGGGAAAGATCAGATAGCCTAGGGAAGTGCTCCATGCAGATTTTTCTACATGACATGTCAAACTGCTTTATGTCTTTAAACTTACAATAATCACCTTGCATCCGAACATATTTACACTCCATTCATGTTGGAAAGGTTATTTTGTCTATTTGCCGGTGTTGCTGGTCCCTCTGTTTTGCAATTTTCAATGACTAGAAGCTATCATGTCGTGACAATGCTTTGATTAATTTTTTTTTTGTCCTTTTCATGAAAATCATCTTTATGCTTCACTCAGTAGCTATTTGTGATGTGTCAGAGCCAAAAAAGGTTCATTGATTAGATATCCACGAAAATTCTAATACGTGTTTGTGGTATTGTGTTGCCATGGATTTAAATAATGCGTGCATTCATCATCTTGGTGCAAAGCCTTTGTTAAATTAGTTCTTCTCATCAGAATCATTTTTTGCTTAACTATGGAGCTAGTCGCGGCATGTCATTGCAAAAAAGTGCAGCTGAAAAAATTTGATGCATATATATTGTGTTCCATTTAAAAGTGTGTGTAGATTAAGCTTCCTTCTTGGCATCCTTACCTTTATATTCTTGAAGTTTATAGAAAGGCAAATTCAAAACATAAAACACTATAGTTCTAGAAGTGAATCCACGTAGATGGTATTGTTATGATTATGATTAACTTGTATGATGATCTTCTCAGTTAGTTTAACCTCACCAGTCTCAAAATAGGTGAAGCAGCAAAGGTCTGGAATTCTTCACATCTGACAACGAGAAGTTTGTTGTCTTTCAAGATTTTAGCACCGCATTATGGGAATATGAGTTATTATTGAGTATACACTACATTGTGCGACTTGCTCTTTTGCTTATCTTTAGGCAGCTTGAGCACTTTGTTGTTGTTTACTGTAGAGAACTGAAAGAGGTAGTGTATGGAACCTGGCTTTACAGTTAACTGCATATATCCATTTTTTGGTTTTCTTTGTTTTTTCACATGGAGATGATCTTTTTCCAATGGGTAGCAAGAAAATTTTTGCTGAACCAAACGGGGTTGCATGTTTGGTGAAATTGAGGTTTCTGCTGAAACTTTAACTAATACATCAATGCAATGTGCGACTCCTGCTCACACTCCTGCAAATGTTCCATTTTCATTGCCTGCAGCAATAGATTAGCATGCAGTGAGGCAAGAGAATGTGATTGTTGTAAAATGCCATCTACGGCTTCTAATATTGGACCAGAATATGAAGCGGGGTCTTTAATCACATCTGCCAAAATTGTTATATATAGATCCAGTTAGATTCCTTTGTTGGTGGATGTGATAAGTGCAAGTTGAAGAATGTCACAAGTTCAAACGAACACAACTGCTGACTTTGATATTGGAAGACTGAAAGAGGCTTCTAAATTCACAATGTTCGATTACCCATATGTTTGAGGTGCAGCACTTCAATACTTGCTAAAGGACGAGGTCTCATGGTGGCTGGTTTGCAAACTTCATGAAGCAGGCAGAGGGCCAAATAATTGGATACCCAAGGTCAAGGAGTTATTCATTTGGCTGCAGGCTTCAGTTGTGAGTGGGCGAGGGGCTCTATAATAACTGCAGGTGTTAATCCCCAACTTTTGTGATGCCTGCAGAAGAACAGCTATGCATTGGGCATCAAATTTTGGAAGATAAGACCGTCAAGATCTCGGAAATTATTTATATACACCAGCACATATTAAACCCTGTTATATTTTTGCCCTGAAGCTAGCCAGATCATGGGGCTTGTTCTGGTCAGGACTGACTGAATGGTGACAGCTATCAGTGTTCGGTGAATCATGCGATCTCTGTTTGTGCGATATCCACTCCATGACCAGTTGCATTTTACAGTCTCTGCTTTTCACAACTCTCAGTCTTGTTCAACAACACTGCTGATAATCTGTTTGTTCATCAGTTTGAATATACATGGCTGACTTTGAGGAACATGCTTTGTCGAAATTGCCTTAAGCTTATAAAATACTAGAAATACAAGCTTTTTTAGTAGTCTTGACTGTTCAAATTAAAAGTAGGATAATTGCTGGATGAATTGATGGTGATGCCTTCAGTTTTCTCTCTCCAGATTGAAAACTCTCTCTAATAATTTGTCCTTTTACAGGGAGGAGACTGATTGAATTCGTTGGACTTGGAGCAGCTCCAGGAGCTGTTGATAATCCAAGGCCCCAGCATGTCTCGGAGGTCAAACAGCGCTCATTCGGCTTCAAGCACGGGGCATTATGGAATTGCTGCATATGTGGCTGAAGCAACTTTTTATTGTATTTCTTAATATTGGACTCTTTTCTGGACCATACTCGTAATTTGAGCTTATTGACTCGAGATATTTCTGGCCCGTTATTTACTTTTTCATTGGATTTCTCGATATTCTGGAAGTTGGCTCGGGTGAGGCCTAAGGTGCCCTAGCCGACGGCCGTGCTCAAAAGAGGGTCTATGGCGAGGCTCAATCTATTGGCCTATAGGACCAACAGCCGGGGCCCGCAGTTGGGTTCCATACAGCTGGCTAAAATATTGGGTGTGAATTGAGGTTCTATCGGGCCCATATTAGGTCTGAGCTGGTTAGGGTCTTTAAAGATTAAGTGAATATTGGGCCTATTGAGCTCCAAGAGGTCAGTAGTCGGGCCCAAATTAGGTCCAACATACCGGGCCTTGTGCCCCAAATAAATGGCCATTATTTTGAGTGCAGGCTCATTAGACATTGGGCCTAAAGGGCATAATGAGGCCCATCACACATTGGGACTTAGACCCACAGTCAGGCCCAATTATTTCAGCAGGCCGAGCCCAATGGGATTTGTGTAGGCCCATTGTACGCTTATTGGGCCAAGCCCCAATGGGCTTCAAGCAGTTAGGCATAATGAGGCCCATCACACATTGGGACTTAGACCCACAGTCAGGCCCAATTATTTCAACAGGCCGAGCCCAATGGGATTTGTGTAGGCCCATTGTACGCTTATTGGGCCAAGCCCCAATGGGCTTCGAGCAGTTAATTATTCTAGGCCCATTGGGCCAATGTGTTCGGCCTATATTAACTGGCCCAGTGGGCATACCTAAGGCCTCTTTTTGGGCCGGCGTGCACGTTGCATGAGTACTGGGCCGAGACTAAATGGGCCAGCTTTATCCGCAGTCTACCTATTGTCGGGCCAGGTCCGAATGGGCTTTGACACATGAGATCAGTATTGGGCCTTCAATGGGCAGACGAGGCCCATTAGTGGGCCCACTAGAGGGGCTCTTAAACCAAGTCTGGACCCAATTTGAGACCAATGCATTATGCTTTAAGGGCCCAGAATTAGGCCAATTACATTTCTTCCGTCCACCCTAGTTAGGCCTAACGTTCATCTCCTTTCGTGGCCCAACGGGCTCGTGGTTGGGCCATCAAGCCCAATATTGGGCCGTAAAGATTCCGTTACGTTATTCAATTTTGGGATATGTTTAACTAATCTATTTCATCATTTTCATAGTCTTTTCTTCCCAGAAGCAAGAGAGGAATTGTTACGGTGCCCACAAGCAGGTTAAAGACCAAGAAATGGGCTCGACGATTCTCATTAAAATAGTTCTCTACCCAGCCATAGCTTTTCATTGTCAAAATAATGAAGCAGCCCCTTTACCAGCTTTAGCAACCCTCTTCTTACACGACAGCATAGTTACTAGACATGCAGCAGTTATACTAACCCAAACCTTAATAAGCAGTTAAGCGTCCATAATCTTATCAATTTGACATCTCGGCAAGTTCGGTCCCCGGAGTACACAATAGGAAAGAAAAAAGGAAGAGGATAGAGATCAGTGGAGGGTCCTATTTTCACGTGCCTACCATCCTGTGCATCTCGCGAAAGCTTTCTGAATACTACTGAAAGACACTCAGGTGATCCCTCTTTTCATGCTCCCCCTTCCAAGGAAAAACATGGACTGGCTCTGTTGGGTGACCCATGGCGGTAAACTTATGAGAGGTTGGCCACGGACTAGCCGTTCTGTCAAAGAGGTCTTACCATTCTCAATGTCTAGGCAGCTTGTCACTCAATACCGTTGCTGTGGTAGTCCATTGTTATGTCTACAAGTGCTCCAATATTTTGCATGAAAATAACTGGAGCTTCTAATAAAACTGATGCCGATTAAATATTACATCCATGTTGCGATGAAAAGTTCCAGAATAGAACCAACATTTGACAAAATAAATCAAATATATAAGCAAAAAAATAACATAGTTCTACCGGGGTCCTTCCACCGAAAATTGTGTCTTCAAATCATCTTGAACTAAAAGTGGGTAGCATAAGTGACTCTAATCTTGAATCAACAAATACAACTGGCAAATGATTATCGTTGTCTTGAAAGCTCATTCACAACTATGTTTTACAGAATTACCCAACTTAGATGCAAAACTCATCAAATATAGAAAAGCTATTAACTTTCTCGATCTTACCGCTGGTTAGTTCTTTTTGTGGGTAACGAAAGTTCTGCTAAGTCACAAATCTAGGAAAGCCAACACAAAACATGGACACACGCTTGTAGTTAAAGCGAGCTGACATATGCATAAAAATAAGTACAACGATTGAGTTTGTGCATGGATGAATGACAATAGGACTAGGAACAGACAAGGATTTCATGATCAACATTTTCACCAAAAATGGCGTGAAGAGCATTTCAAATGCTGTCCACAATGGCTAATGGATACAATTGGATCAAGATAGGTAACTTCATTTCTGAATATTAATCTTGCATGTGAAACTTCATTTCTGAACATTAATCTTGCATGTGATATAATCGGCCTTGGAACATTTTTTAGCGGCACAAAATAGTATATACTTTAAGAACATGGCCATATATTGATGGTATCATACTTTCAGCTAGGTGAATCAAACTTTCCAAAATGCGCACAGTTGTCCTTGCTGGATTGTCATGAAATGCACAACAATCAACGAACAAAAGAAAAGGTAGACCTAGACAAGTAGAAGAGATAAAAGAAAAAATTAAGCAAGGGAGTTTATATAATCTGCATTCTGAGTAGCAGAAGTACACTGAGGTTGACAATAGCTTGATGAATTTTTTTCAGCCTCCTTATTAAGGACCATTCTAAGACATCCTTTACAAAGAGAATGTACCTACAGGAAATGCACAGATCCAATGCATCAATATTTTTCCAAGGAAAAGTTGTGTCGATGAGAATGAATTGCATGTAAAAACCACATGCGTTAATAGAATTATTGGAGAATAGAAAGATCAATAGTCACATTCTAGCTGATTTCACAACGCACATAATAGATGGCTGAAGTATAAAGTAGAATCATCTCGAATTTCAGAAGCCTCTCCAGGACCTCAGACGTAAATTATATCTATGACAATACAAATCATGGTTTACTGATGATCTAGATAGACCTAGATGCCAGAACTCAGTCAGCTCACCTAGAGCAACTTGAAAGACTGGCTATTTGCCCCAGTAACTTCTGGTGCCTCAATCTCGGAGTATGGTGACCAGAATGTCTAAGTTAAGAAGTGGAACAGGGCATTTTGAATTTCAGAAGCCTCTCCAGGACCTTGGATGTAAGTTATATCTATGACAATATGAGTCATGGTTTACCAATAATCAAAATAGACCCGAAAGCCAGAACTCAAAAGCGGTTCCCTAGAGCAACTTGAAAGACGGGATACTTGCCTCGCATGAAATAGATGCCTACGAAGCTCATATAAAAATGCGTCCGATTTCAAGCTTTGTCATCAATGTTAGCCTTTCTACAGCACAAATAGGCAAATATCATGCTTCAACCAATTATTCCAGAAAGGATGTTGCTAATGTTCTTCTACTTTGAACTAACCATGAACCATTTAATGAGAAAATTAAATGCGCCATGCTACCCATTTTGGAATGGTAAGAGAAGAATGCTAAAGAAACCCATCAGAACACAGATATTGACCTCCGCCACTGTCCTTTTTTTTTTTTTCGATCTGAAGCCACTGTCCTGAGTTAGCTCAACTATTTCTCAGTGACCCAGAAATTACACTAGGCTACTTAAACTTCCTGAACAAGATTGTTGACTAGGTTCTGGAGTTGTATTGAAACAAACCTTCTTATTGTTAGCCATAATTTTGAGATTATTTTTGTGTTTGGCATGTGTTTTTGAATGCCCATTTGCCCAATGCCAGCATCCCCAATGCTAAAAGCCTAATGCTGGGGTGGGGCTGCTTTGAGCATTCCTATTCTGGAGATGCGATTCCGAGTCACTATTCATCGTCTTCTTCACCGCCCATCTTCTTCGCCGTTCGTCTTCTTCTTCGCGGTGGGCGACGCTTGGCCGCCAGAGGGCCAGATCTGGCCACCAGGCTCAGCTGAGGTGGCCTGGGGTCGGGCGACCTAGGCGTCGCCCCGAGTCGCGCGACCCAAGCGCTGCTGCCTGAGGTCGAGCGACCCAGGTGACGCCGCCTGAGGCCGCGCAACCTCAGGTGGTGTCGACGCCACCACCACCAGCGCCACCACCACCACCAATGCCGCCACCACCACCCACTCCCCCACGATCACGCAACTGCATCTCCTCCATTTTCTTTTCTTTTCTTTTTTTCCTTTTTATTTTCACCTGAAAATTACTTTGCAAAATATACAATTCCAAACAGGTTTGCTTTCAGAGAATGCCCATCCACCCAAGGATACTTGGGGAAATGCAAAGTCATTTCCCCAAAATTGAACCAAACAAGCCCATGTATAGATCTACGTCCAATCCAAAATAATTTACTACCTCGACGTTTCATATGGCTAAATATTTGCTAGATTTTCATCACAACCAACTTTAGTTGACTCTCCCTATTTATTAGCTACACAAAAATTTTCCGTCAGTTCAATTACACTGAAAAAAAGAATAAATTAGTTAATTTGATGACTCATCTCACCAAGAATGCGACAAGAAACAACTATATTCCACTCGGGATAATTTGTATCAAAGCACTAGAACTACGTCAAATCTGTAATAAGGCACTGGCGAGTGTCGTACTGACAGATAGAGCTAAACTAATCATTACAACAGCAATAGCAATTCCAGCAATGGAATTACTGTCTCAGTTGGCAAACCTTTAAAAGTGCCGTTTATTGGTAAAGTCAGATCTAATTCTTTCTCTGATGTAGAGAGATTGTGTGATTAGCTTGTGCAATCTTATGTGAAACAGAATTTTGCATTTTTCATCTTGTGACCGCAACTTGCAGTCTAAGACCGTGATGCAGAGAAACGGAATATAGGGAAACACAATTCAAGTAAGGCTTCATCTAACCAAAAAAAAAAAGGAAAAAAAGTAAGGCCTCGGATTTGTTTCACCAAATATGATTGTTTTTATGCTAAGAGTAGTTACAAGGCTTCATCTAACCAAAAAAAAAGTAAAAAAAGTAAGGCCTCGGTTTGTTTCACCAAATATGATTGTTTTTATGCTAAGAGTAGTTACAAGACCAGCCTAAAAAGAATGAAAGTTCATTTTAGTAGTGATTTCTTGCAGTGCACCATGATTTAGAAATTACAGAAAAAAGAATCGATTGCCCTTTTTACAATAAAATGAAAACACGGTGACATAAGCATACTAACATCCGTCAGTAAACTAGCTGGGAGAAGATTAAAATGGCTATTTCAGCATTTCAATGTGAGGACTCCGCAAACAAGCCTTTTAAACTTCTAATTCGATGTCATGGGAAATTTCCTTTTTTTTTTTTTTTTTTTTTTACAATAAACATAACTCAATATATTCCCACATTGCTCCATTACAAAGGGTCATTAACATCTTCTGATAAATGAGCAGGATCAAGTTTCGATTATTTGTTAGTTCTTCGTGGTATGGCTAGTCCAATGTTCAATTCCAAGTATAGCTTTTGAAATAATATAAGAAAGCGATAACAAGGAGAAAATTCACCTTAACAACCCCATCATCTGCTAATCCCTGGCCTCTTGTTTGGTAGCGCTGTCATGTTTCCTCATGCTGTTTGCAAAAAAGTTTAGTTGTCAGCAAGAAAACCTCCTCACCAGCAAAAGCCTTATAAATGCAGCTAAAAGTTGATCAACTCATAAATAGCATATCCAAATGTACTGTAAAAAATTGAAGCTTATTACGTCATAGTATTAACAACCTGTTTCCTAAGAGCGACAGACTACACTATGCTTTGCATGTTCCAGAGGAAAGTTCCCATAACTATGACATTAAGCCCTTAGATAAGATACAAGAACACATTTAGTAGATCGCCTCCAAGCGAAAAAAACTGAAGAGCTTTGAACTAGTTATTGTTGCAGTGATGGCAGTGTCATGAAAGAACTGCAATTAAAGCTCCGTTAAGCCTCTATGCAGGTAGAGGTGGCAAAATGACCCATTTCTGAACTCATATTTTTCATTAATGGGTCGTATATGGGTTAGGAAGATGTAATGGCCCAGCTAAAATGGGTCAAAGTGTTTTAAGTTCAATTCTATATGAGTCAAAAATGGGTTGTTCTGACCCATTTTCAAAACCTTAAAAACATAGAATTTCCTCAGCGACAGCTGCCCTTCGTCACCCACCTCCGCCGCTCGCCTCCGAGCCACCTCCGCCACTCTCCGCCGTGGCTTGCCTTTGAGTCGCCTTCGCCGCCCGCCTCTAAGGCTTGCCTCCGCCGCTCCCTCGAATTCATAACCCACCTCCGCCGCTCGCCTCCGAGTTGCCTCCGCCACTCACCGCTATTGCTCCCCTCCGAGTCGCCTCCGCCACCCTCCTCTGAGGCTCGCCTCCACCACTCGCCTCCGCGGCTCGCCTCCGCGGCTTGCCTCCGAGTCGCCTCCGCCGCTGCAGCGGCTCACCTCCGAGTCGCCTCCGCCGCCGGCCTCTGAGGCTCACCTCCACCGCTCCTCGAAGGTCGACGAGCTTCAGCCTCACGCCATGAAAGTCTAGCTTGCGGGTGTCGATTTTTGCCTCAATAGCACAACTTGAGCCATTTCAGGCTCTTCGATCCCTCCAACCCTTCCGTGAGTTCCCCGTCTTTCTCTTGGCCCGTCACCTTGTCCTTTTATATCTGTTGCGTGGAGCGTGCTTCGTTTAGTTTCCTCAATTTCTGCTGCTGCTATCAATGCGTGTGATTCTTTTTCTTATCTTTGTTCTTAGTCTATTTTCTGGCGGTGAAAGATGATGAAGAATTTGCATAGGAGAAATGACGTTTCCTCAGCTTCCGCGTCCGAACTGAGGGGTTTTTAGCAGTAGAGGTTGTTTGATTTGGGTTGGGTTTTGCGGCTTAAATGGGGCACAATCACAACCTTGTTCCAGCTGAATGAGTTCTTGGCTTATATCTACCTCCAGATATCATCATATTTGGATTTGGTCATGTTCTGCACTTGGTTGACCTAAAGTCGACTTAGTTTGGAAGGAGGGAAGGGTGATAACTGTACGTGGAGAAGTTTCACTGCATCTTTTTTGTCTGTCTTTCCAGGATTTCCAAGAGAGTGGACAGTTTTGTTTGAATTACAAATGTAGCTATAAAATTATTTTCTTTGAACGAGCAAATGAGATTCTTATTGAGAGAAGCATTTACTTTCAATTCCAGATTTGATGAATCTCGCGTAAATCCGACTTGTGAAAGACCGTTTGCAAAGACTATTTTCATTCTTGCATTCGAGATGTTTCATTAGATAGTGTTCAAATAGCTAATACTCGTTTCAATTTCAAGTTGCAGTTTTCAATTGCTTAATAGTATGCTCACTTTAAATAAGAGAAGCATGTCCATAGTCTAATTCTTCATAAATATTTCAATTTATAGGTTTTTTTAACAATTATTATTTTGTTTACTATTTTTTTAAATTTAATTTGAGGTTCTTGTCCAATTAAAGTGAGCGTGGGTTTTTCTAGATATTAGTGGGTTTTAGCAATATAAGTCGGGTCAGATATGGATCAGGTTGAGTATGGACCATTAGATTTACACTATAAGAATATGAGTCAAAACGGGTTAAATGAATCAACTATGAATCGAACCATTTTCGACTCGACCCATACCTAACACGATCCACTCATTTGCCACCTCTATATGCAAGGAAAAGTAACCGGTCTAATATGTAATGATGGTGCTTAGACAAAACGCAAGGAATTTACCATTACGACTTCCTCGCGAACATCAGAAAATATCCACACCACGTTTCAACCGCTTCGACTCGATTACGTTTTCCACTCGTGATTGAGAATACCACACCAGTTAGTGCGACGAAGATAATCCATCCACAATCAGGGAATACGACAAAGGGGAACGCGCCACGTACTTGAGCCCTAGCGGCCGCGTCTTCGAAATGAGCTTCGAGCGCTGAGTCGGCCGAGAGAAGACGAGGTCCGCGAGAGGAGGATCGCCAGTCCACGAGCTCTGCAAATCCGGAAGAGAGAGAGAGGGGATGAGAAGAGGAAAGATTCGAGAGTTCCTCAGCATCGACGATCGAAGCAAAAAGAGGAGGGGAATTACTCGATGGAGAGAGAGAGAGAGAGAGAGAGAGAGAGGGACCGAAATGGAATGAATATGATCCGAGGAGAAGCGCATGAAAGATGCCGCCGTCGACGTCGCGGGAGGGCTAGGGTTCTGCTGCAACTGCATCGAACTCCATTGATGACTCCACAGAAAATACGAACGCAGAGAGAGAGAGAGAGAGAGAGAGAGAGTCGGAGCGAAGAGAATGAAGCGAAGCACCGGAGCTTCTACGCGGGAAATTGTGCAAAGTAGGACTTTGACCCGACCCGACCGACCTAACCTAACAACTCGAGTTTTTTATAATGAAAAGTGCCATGATAAATTATTTGATTTCGTTATTAAATACGCCCCACTTATCAAAACATGCATCCACATGTCATAATAATTAGTATGTTGATTTTAATTTTAGCTTTTTCAGTATAGTTCAATTACTCAATTATTCTTTCGATGCATTTCAACTGTTAAAAGTAATACTTTTGCATTATAAAATTTTCTTTATTAGTACGTTGTAATATTAGTTGCATCTGTAATCAATAATTTATTGTTATGGACAATAATCTGTCCAAAGATTTGGTGATATGAGAATGCCAACCCGTAATTTAACTTCATATTATTGGAACTATCCTCAAACGTAATGATTTTGCTGTGAGTTCTTCTAAATAGCAACTAGTAGCCCTACTTGCAGAATTCTTTTTGCTCAAAATAGTAATTCCCTTTATATGAAGTAATTTACCTTCAAAGTATGTTTTGCTACATGGGTAATTAATTTACCTTGACTGGTCATAATATACCTGAATTTTCTATAATTTCAAGAAATCTTTGACATATTTGGCCATAAATTTTGGTAACCTAAAAAATGCTAAAACCTAGTAATTAATCGAAAATGGTCGTAATTATTATCAACAATTGCAATAGTGATTTGCCTGCAGGTTCTGGAAAATGACAATTGGTAACATGTCCTTTGAGGCAAATAATTTTTCTGAAGTGTAGTTATTTACCTAATTTGAAAGTAGTATAGTTTGCTTATTTGGTTGGTAAGCTTCCTTTGCGGGCCGTAATTTTCTAGAATTCATCCTAATTTGAGTGTACCTATAGCTGGTAATTGGATAAAGACAATTGTTCTGGTGAGGAATGCTGTCATATAATTAACCTGAAAATATATAGGGACTCCTTCTGGACAGCCTGAGTGCTGGATGGACCTTTTATAGCAGGCAAAAGTGCAACTTTATCCGCCTAAGGGAACACCAATCTCATTTATTATAGCCAGTCACACCAACAGAAAGAGAAGACTACAATCCCACATCCCATTGATAAAATGGTACAGAGACTACCTTTATTAGGCAAGGCAGGCAGAAAGCCTGCCCTTACCTAGCTTATTAGCTAAGCCTATTTCTATCAGCAACACTAATGCCGCCATGTCTTTGGCCATATCTGAGCTATTCCTACCTAGCTGTAATGAAAAAGGCAAGCAAGCACTTTCCCAATCAACAGAAAGAAAGGGACTGGTTTTTGGCTTTTCTAGTTCAGCTGCACTTGGGAGTCATAAACAGCACCAGCTTTCCAGTCAGCAGGGAGGGCGCGCTTTGGCTGCACCCAAGACCCACCCACTCGGAACCTCAGGTACAAATCGCCTCTTGGCGGAGTTTGCGTGTCGAACACTGCTCCGTACACTCGGCGCATCCGGTTCCACCCTTGATAGTCATCCTGAATCGAAATTACGAGAAAGCAAGGTCATTGTCTTGTTGAGTAGTGGTCTCTTGTTCGTGTTTATGTCGATTTATGGTTTAATTTGATTCTACTTGAAACCAAATTGTAGCAAACTCATGGGATAATGGATGACTGAATACCTGCCAATACTCCGCAGCTGTGACGTCATTTGTGCCGCCGACGTATAAAAGGATGATAGCTAAGTAAGAAGGGTTTCTGCTGTGTTCATTGACGCTGACAAGGAGGTTTTGGCCGGGGTATCGGCACGGAACCCTTCTGAATTCGACCTCAACCACGCCGTAGGCAAACAGCTGCTTGGTTTGGTAGTCGTCCGGTTTTGCCATCTTCGCATAAGATCTGGTGCTCAGGATGAAGTCCGTCCTGTCTCCTTCTCCATAGTCCGTCACCACCACGTACGCTCCTTCGCCCGTGCACTGCGGTTCCGTGCACCTCACCTATACTTAAAACAAACAAAATTAGACTAATGAAAAAGTTAAAAAGAGTCATCATCTATATATGTGCAGTCTATATGAAGTTAAAACCTGATAGCAGGCACCACATCCAGATCCATTTCTGTATAGCCTCGAAACTCCAGTCACATAGCCATCGATGGTCCTGCCATACTCACCGTACCCACAAGCTCCAGCTGCCATGAACATTGCACTCATTAGATCTTCTCTAGCAAAAATTGTTCTGTTTCAAGTGTTTGGTTTGGGCGTAATGAAATGGAGCGGTTCAAAGAGTGCATGTGAACAACCAAGCCTTCAAGTACCGAGTGAGATATGCTACTACACAGATCTTCTCATGTTATATTGCGCTCTACCGAGTATCAAGGGAAAGAGTGCATACCCGCAAAAAGTTATTCATGATGTAATGGAGCATGCCACATGACCATAAACATAGTTAAAGAAGTTAATTGAAAGACAAGAAACGTTGTTTTGTGTACTTTTCATGACACGATACTATTTTAGCGACTAGTGCTCTACTAGCTTCACACTAATGTGTGAACATAATTTATGTGCAGCGCTTGTGTGGTGCGGTGGCTGATGCAAGTTTTGTTTCTATCACAAGAGACGGAGCGTGCACATACTTGGAGTCCCATAGCAGTAAGGACTGCCATAGTAAGTAGCTCTCGATGGTGTAAATGGATCTTGACAGTGACAAAGTGCTGGCAAGAGCACCAGGATACAAAGAAGACAACTATAGTTCATTGCAGATTTCATGTCTCACTCAATGTACTGATCCTAATGCAAGACAAGTAAACTCAAGCCTAGAGGACTCGACTAGAGAGAGGGAAATGGACAAGGTGGTCTTGAGATGAGAAACATTCATAGCCAAGATCCCATATTTATAGCTGAGATCCTGAGGGTCAGGTTCTTGAGGAACCCCCCACCATTTTTCCCTCCACTTGTGAGCAGATAGTACAGAACCCAAGGGAGACTTGAGCTTGTAGAATTAGAATACATTGGATAAGTACGTGCCGACCTTCCGTGGACCCATTCACTAAGATATTTCATCATCACATAAGCTATAATTGCAAGGCTTATTAATTTTTTTTTTGGTAAAAGTAAAAAAAAATTGGACCATTTCTCGATTTGTGCGTGTCATCCTTGCGCAGGGGCCATGCTAATCTTCTCTGTATTGTTCCAATTTTATTGGAATTAGTCTAGCATGCTATGACTCACAACGCATTGCGCTTTGACATTCACAGAAAATTGACCTTCTAGTTAAACGAAGAAATCCTGAACTTATCCGTAATACTAGTATTTCCAATCTCTTCATCTCGGATAGATTTTGATCGCTTTTCATTCGCTTCTCATGTGAGTATGAAGCTATTCTCAGAATGGGGCACTCATTTATAGTTCTTCGATCTCGTAATATTACATATTGAGTAGTAAGTTTGTAATCGTCTTTATAATGAAAAATGTTTATTGGGGGCCAAATTCCTATTGGAAGTATCCAAGAAATTCAGTTGAGTTCATTGCAAACAGTAACTCCACTGAGACATGAGGGTTTTGATCTCAAGAAAGATTTTCATCTCTTTTCATTAGCTTGAAATACTTCTCTTTGTCATGCAGTGATTTCGCTTCCCCTGTAAGTATGAAGCTATTATCAAAACGGGCATTCATTTATAATTCTTTGATCTCGTAATATTACATATTGAGTAGTAAGTTGTTTACAATCATCTTTATAGTGACAAATGTTTATCGGACGCCAAATTGCTATTGGAAGTATCCAAGAAATTCAGTCGGGTTCATCACAAATAGTAATGCTTTTGAGACATAAGGATCATGCAACTACAAAACAGCTTTCTAGATATCTAATTTAAATTAAAACCTAATAGCTAGAAGCACTCACAACATAAAAAAACCACTTAGTTGCTGAGCAAGACTCTCTTGCTACTTAAATCTGAATTGATTTGCTGAAGTGGAAGCAAAACTTTGAACTATCAACGACTGGGCATTGCCGACAAGTCATCACTTGGTTGAGTCATCGTTTGGTTGCAGCGCACTTAAAAAGTCTAGAATACTAGGTAACCTCCGGTTCCTTTTTCACTACGGATCAATAAAGCAAATTGGTTTTTTGACACGACGTTTCCCTATTTTGAGCAGCATTCCGAGTGACGCAATATGCACGGAAAACAGGTAGGACCATTTACGTGTTCAGCTCCCATGTTCAGGCGTATAAAAGATTAGATGCTTCTCCTCCTTCCACAAAGTTCGATCGATCGAGAGAGAGTATTGAACATCTGTTCCGTTTCATTTTCATCAGATTTGCGGTGTTTATTATAGGAGGCATAAAATTAATTCACGCTACAAATGTGGAACACGCTGAGATTCAGTAGTTGATGATTTATGGTAGAAAAAACCATGCGAAGAATCACGCTAAGTGTAGGCTAACTTTTTACATTGGAACCAAGTCACCGTGCAACCTGTAAAATCGGATTTGCTATTTGGAAACATGGCTTGATTCCTATATAGTCATGAACGGAAGCATCAACCGACTAAAAACCACATCATTATTCAAATAGTACATTAACAAGCTCTTCCTACTTATTGTTTCAACTGTTGACAAATCAAATTAAGAAAGAGACAATGATGCTGCCTATGCAACTACACGAGATAGACCTTACAGATGTGAAAATACATGTATAATGGCATTCCAGCAATAAATCCAATACTTTGAGCGCTAGAGTCTCATTCCCACTTCATAGCTGACACCTAGGCTTTCTGATGTTGATGGGAATTACACGTCAGAACCTTTATTGACAGTGTCACCTGCATTTTTTCAAACGAACAGCTCAGTGGATTTTGTAAGTGACCGACCTCTTGAGCTAAAAAGCCAATTCTTTTCAGTCATTTCATTTCAATCATATATTTACTTGCTAATGCAAATATCTACTGAAAAGCATTGGATGCATTATACCGACTATCTGTAATATCCCAAAAGATACCACTCTTAGATGGGTGGGTCCTCAGCACTTCAAAATGCAACAGGGAACACACTGCTAATGTCTCATCAGCCTAGATGCAAGACCTACCAACTAGCAAGGCCTTTCCCCAGCCTCTCTAATTTCAGGAAGAACAATCATGACAACAAATCAGATGAGGGAAAGGAATGTCATTGTCGAACCAGAAGGTGGTGCCACCACTCTTTCCAGATGTCAAGTCACTGGAGTTTTGCAAAAGCAAAAGAGCAAAAATGGGGCAACACTAAGCAAAAATGGGGCAACAATGGGGCAACACTAAGCAAAAATGGGGCGACACTAGGGTGGTATGTCCATGAAAAGGATTAGCATATCCTTCTCCTTGCTAGAACCTCCTGGACACTGAACTAAGAGGAACAACCCATTGACAAAATTTGGATAACAGAAGAAGACTTAAGAGAAAATGTTCAATAGGAGCATATGATCCCAAAGTTGAAGCTTTGCTCACACCCAATTCTCGCCAGTTGCTGTCTTCATTTTGTATTGCACATTTTCCTTTCATTCTTATTATAACAAGCATACTCTCTAACAACAAATTAGTTGTGCACTCTGCTGAATATACAAAGTGGGTATATGTAAAAATTTTGACAGAAAAATTTACATGTTGAAGAATATCTTACTCATTCTTTACCTGAATCCCCTGTATAAATAGCAATTTCATTCTCCAGCATCATTATCATATAAGTTGCGCTTTTTTCAGGTCAGATACAACTCCATGATCTTCACTGCTCCTCTCATTGTATAGCACCTGTGAGGTAACCATACTAAGCACACCATGAAATCAAGCAAATTCAAGTAGACAACACAGTGGGCATACCTTGTCTATGATACCATACTCAACCGCTTCACTAGGACTAAAATATTTAGGTCGTCGGATGTCAGCTTCAATTTCCTCTGGTGTTTTCCCAATATGCTTCGCATAGAGTTTAACCTTCACAAATTGTTAGCAGGAAGTTGTTCCCACTTCAGTGTCTCGAAGAAGCATCACAAGACTCAAAAAGTAAATTCTTTTGTTTGCTCAATTCACTTTGTTCATTCCTTTATATGTACATAGTTGCCAGTTTCTACAAGATAGGCCCCTACCCTGTGGATGGTAATTAAAACAGGCTCTTCTATCTGTATTGGAATTGGAACTCATTGAGAACATCATTCCAACACAATGATCTAATGAGAACAACACTAAACACACACTCGTAGAACCCTGCAAAGATCGACCCTCTACTAGTACCACATTTCAGGTAACATGATGAAGCAAAGAGGCAAACCAAAAAGAGCCAGGATGACAAAGAAATGAGTAACAATATTCTCTTGATCTGTAAAGTTTTCAATTTGTTAAACAAACACTGGAAGACTTTCTCTGAAGCTTTGCAGATCACTTTCAATTTAGGGTGAATCCAATCCGAAGGACCTCTTGCTTTGATTAACTTAAAAAAGATGGACATGAAAACTTCAAAGAGCAAATGACCATGATTTGCTGAGCTTATGCGAGCTCAGCTTACTCTGATTTTGAATTCAAGTGCATAGATTAGATCATGTCATCCACCAGAATAGTAATCTCATGCCTATAGAAGACAAATCTCACAAATATCTCAAACCAACAAAGTGATTTATCTTACCAACTCTGCCTTGACATTCTTCACTTCTTTCCTGGCAAGATCGATATCTGTTGCTTGACCTTGAAATCTTGCAATTGGCTAGCAATTCACAGACAGAAGATACACAGAATTATTAGAATTCAAGCAAGCTGCCTAAGTTGATCCCTGACGGAATGTAGACTCAGAAAAGGCCACGAAATAAAAGGTATAAATAACTTAGGAACTTCAATGGTGCAGGAAAAACCTGCTTCATCATGATTGTCGAAGATGGCAAAGCAGAACGGTTCCCCTTGCACCAGCTGCTAAAAGTAAGGCAGCTTCTCCCATGCATTACCAACACACAGAGTAAAAATCGGTGGCTTGACATACCTGCATTGGATAACCACTATGTCATGAAAGAAACTCACAATAACAACATTTGGAGAGCAGATTGAGGAACATAGAGAGCTGCGAGCTTAAGCTAATAAGATACATGCACATATAAGAAGCAATTCCCATCAAATGCCTACATTCATGAGATTATAGAAATTTATTTTGCATCAAACAATTAAGATGATGAGAATAATTTATAACTATAAAAGTGTTTTTGATCTAATAGGCTTCCACATAGATGAAAAGTTCAAAGCAGCGCCACTAAGATTTTTATAAATGACGGTGGTTGATTAAATTTACGTCGAGAAAACTAACAAAAGCCTAATAAGTAATCCTTGTTAACAATATGAGAAACTTAGAAATTCAAAAGAAAAGAAAAAAGCCGAAATTGGACAGATTGAAACCTCATGACATCATAAATAGCAAAAGCCTCAGTCTCATAACCCAGCTTCTCACCGCCCTGGAAAAGGCAATAAGTTTCATTAGATGCAGAATAATCATAAAGAAAGGAAAAGAAGTATAGACATATATTTTCATTCTAAACAAAAGGGATGGCACAAGATCGAAGACCTTCTAATAACTGGGGCATATAGAAAGAAATCCACAAAAATGTGATTCCTTGAGAAGGGAGAAATCTAGTAGTCACAAAAGTCATGCATTGCTTATTTTTGTGATACCAGTACATTAATAACGGTGAGTACAAGCAGGCGGACATATTCCCTCTTGTTCACATGAAGAGCTATTGCTTGATATAAATATTTAGGTTAACTCCTTAAGACTCCGGAGAAGATTTCAGGATTAAAATATATATACATCAAGCATCTAATCATTTGAGAGAAGATACAACCCGTACAAACTTAACAAGATAAAGTATATTTGACCTTTGTCGTGCCAGTGGAATTTATGTACAGGTAGATAGGCTTTTCGGCATCTTCATATTGTAGATAAAGAAATTCTGCAAGTATCAACTCTGTCACAGAGGGAACAAGAGACATGCCCAAGTAAACTATACGGTTCTTGTAAAGGTAAGATGCCAAGTCTGAGGAGGCTGCTCCCATGCACTTCCCCGGGAGAAAGGAATAACCTGCATGCAAATGAGGAATTAACAACTGAAAAGTCCATCATGGAGTAAGAGATAGCAATGAAAGAACAAGTATCCAAAGTGAAACACCAACAACCCATCAGCAAGCCCCTATCACACTAAATGGGATATATAGAGATAAACACCGAAATCTGAAATTACAACAAACATGTGGAAAATGGTCAGCCTCTTTATATGAAATCTTTAATCCAATTGAATACTCCTTCCAAAGACAAAAGCAAAAGATCTCGCATCCAATATCATATACGTGGGATGAATTTTTAACATAACCTTGTGTACACTGATAACTCACGGAACACTTTCTTAACCTCAAAGACAACGGTTAATGCAAGCAACTTACCTCATCCCACCCAAAGATTAAATGGAGAAAACTTCACTATCAGAAGCCAGTGACTCTCAAGAGCGGAACTAAGACGTCTATGTACGAATATTCGGGAGTTCTTGAATCTAACCCTAGCCCATAATCAGAGCCTAAGAGGCGGCAATGATCGATTTCCAATGACGGCAGGAACTATTTTTCGAATCCGCAGGAGCTATTTTAACCAAAATTAACCTTAAAAATATCATCTTTCACTTCACCAAAGAAGTTCCCATAGCGCGTCGGAAGATGGTCTCATCAGCAAAACTCACACTTCACAACTACGCTCATCAACCAAGCTTTTCATCTCCTACATTATCTCAATCAGGCCGAAACAGAAACGTCAAACAAGCATCTAAACGAATCTCGCGCCACCGTCGAGCACAATCATCCAATTGAAGACGGCGAAGGCGGCGGGTCGGAGGAGTACCATGGTGACGACGCCCCGTTTGCCTCTGGACCTGGGATTGGAAGCCGGAGAGAGGACTTGGGCCGGAGTTTGGCGCCGGAGAACTCGCCGGAGATGCTGCCGGCGGCGGCGGAGGAGGAGGGGAGGAAGCCGGTGGAGAGAGAAACTCTGGCGGCGGGAGAAACCGAGGTCTTGCGAGTCCTTGACGAAGTGGAAGAAGCCGCCGGCGATAACATGCGCCGGTGGAGCGAAGCTCGAAGACGCGGTGGCTACTTCCATTGCAGACAGCTCTTTCTCTCGAAGTGGCGGAGGGAGAGAAGGAGGGAGAGAGAGAGGATATCGGCGATTCGGAGCCCCGAAGTTCGCTATTCGGGTCATGATCCGACCCCGGAGAGGTTGTGTTTTGGGCCGGGTAAGGCCTTTAGTGGAGATGGCGAGACAAGAGGAGGCCCAACATTTTTTCTTCTTCTGGAAAGTAAGACTTTGGTTGTACTGGCGATTGGAATCAAATAAGGATCACCATCTGTCACTCAATGGTAACCAAATTTTCTTAATACAATTCCGTCCATCGATCAAAATGGAATAGAGAGTATCTAACTGCAAATTTGGAAGTTAATGGGTATATAAGAAGACCAACGTGTCGACAAACAAGCAAGAGATAAGACGTAGAATCTAAAATTCTAAAATTTAAGCATATGTTGATCATACACTTGTTTTTCAAAGCCAAACTTTTGTGATCACGGAAAAATATAGAAAGAGTGATTTAGTAAGATAATATAATCCATTACCGAGTGTTTATAGTCAAAGTTATATAATTTCTTGTTTATAATTTAATGGAATCTAGCCAATAAGTTGACATCGCGAAAAGGTAAGACGTAAGCTTGACTTAAATCGAATAATTATAAATCTTGTGTGCAACTTCTTTTTGCCCTAATATCTCATTATCTATTGTTATAGTCTATTGCGCACTCATGTTTTCTCTTAAGATATGTTCTATTACTTAATAAAATATGATACCTAATCGGACTTTTACCTTGACATGTTCTATTCGCATTAATTTATCAAGATTTTACATTATCACTCAATCACCTTCTCTAGGTGATTGGTGCTAACCACATCAAGAAGCACACGAAATTGACAAACACAACACAAGAAGGTCATAGCTTAATCTGGCCAAGAATAACATTCAATACGCGACACCAAGCCATGTGATTTGCGAAAATTGAAAAGGACAAGTACATTGCACCGGAATTGAAAATTGAAAAAAGACCACAAAATCAGTTTACAAGAGCTTTTTGAGTAATAATATGATTACAGATCCTTTCACAACTTGAGCCCGCTACCTTCCAAGCTAGAGTACAAAAAACTGCAGAGAAGAAGCACTGTCCTATGAGAGGCTGAGGATTGCTGTCTGCTCAAAACTCATCGCAGTTTTCCATGCCATGTCCTCTCGCTCTTCCCTTTCCTCTCCTTCTTCTTCGTCTTCTGTCTATCTCCTTGTTCCTGAGACTGTAAGGAAAGCAGCAGAGCCACCAGAAGAAGAGCAGCGCCGCCCAAGATGTCCATTTCCATGGCCTTGTTCTCCCCTCCCGCGCCCAACCTCAGGACCCTCCTCTCCTCCCCTCGCTCCCTCCCCAAACCCCGCCTCACCCACAAGCCCTCTCTCTCCCTCATGCCCAAAGCGCCCGCCTTTTCGCCGTCAACGCTTCCTCCGACAATGGGGCCGGGGCCGTCCCGTCGTCGGCCGTGGCCGTGGAGGAGCAGGGGAGCCCAAGGTGGCGGTGGAGCCGGCGAAGGAGCCGGAGAGAGAAAATGGGTCCGTGGCCTCTGCTTCTGAGGAGGGAGCTGTGGCTGTCGCCAAGTTTAATGACTCGAGATGGGTTGGTGGGACTTGGAATTTGAAGCAGTTTCAGAAGGATGGCTCGACTGATTGGGATGCTGTCATCGATGCTGGTGGGTGGATCGGTCCTTTCCTTTTGGCTGTATTTCCTTAAATTTGTCTGATTTGATATGATTATGCCGAGTCTGTCGGGCTGATGTCTGGAGTATGTTGAGCGAGTGACCCACTAGTTCAAATGGCTCGAAAGGTTTGTGTTACTTGGAGGGAGTGAGGATGTGGTTAAGTTGAATTAGTGATTGAGCAAGTAGGTTGGTTTTTCAGGTTAATGCTTAGTCTCAAGAAGTGAGTAATAACTCAGACATGCATGGTGCATCTCTGTGAATTGGAATGTTTGCTTTGTTACTCTATTTCATGAGCTTGAGATTTCAGGGGAAAAAATAGCTTTGCCATATAGGTTGCAGCTGTAGGAAATAGCAGTCTTGAAATTCAGTGGTGCTAGACTTTATTCTTCAAATTTATGACTGTTAAATAACGGCTACCACATGTTATCTTGAAGTTTGTCAAATTGCAAAGCAGGCTAAAGTTGAAAGGCTTCAAATTTGCTAATCTCCTGATAAGTGGCAGAAAATGTGAACTTTGCACATTCTGAATCTCTGATGGGTGCTTTTTTTTCCCCCACTCTTGTTAACGTGGCCCATGGAAACATCTGCTACATCATATTTCTTGCTAAAGCCCCTATTTTAACAGAGTAACAGCATGGACAATGCTCAGCATCTTTATCTTACTTTGAGATTGTAGAAACTTTCTTATTTGCTGATGGTGCACTTAGATATGGGTTGAGGAACTAATAAATACTCATATCAAAGAGCGAACAAACTTGTGCCTACTTCAGTTCACTATGAAAATCCAGCCAACATGTTTTATTCAGTATTATGAACGAAGATTACTGGCAAGGACACAAACCTCTGGGATCCACGAGGATTATCTTCTCCAAAAAATAGTCTTATACCACAAAACTTTGTTCCTCAGCAATTAATGCAGTAGCTCTTTTGTAATCCCTCAGGTTAAGATGTAGGCTAAAGGAGACCATCGTCTGCACTGTTTTTTGTGGTAACTGGTCATAGAGGCAAGCTAGAGTTTCCTGTCTATTAAACAAGCTTTGTTCTGTATGATTCCCTCAGTAAGGTAGACTTGTTATTTTGACCTAACACTTCAGTACTCCATGGAGATGAAGCTGTATCATGCATCGTCCTTGTCATTTCTATTCGCTAGACTCTGTGATGTTTGGTGACCATCTGAACAAGCTTTGTAGAATATATCACTTAATCCAGTTGTTCGTAGTTATTATATTGTATTGAATCTCTCATTTTTCTGAATGGTTGTTGTGTATACTTTCAGAGGTTAGGAGGAGAAAATGGCTTGAAGACAACCCCGAGTCATCCAGTAATGATGACCCTGTAGTTTTCGACACCTCTATCATTCCATGGTGGGCTTGGATGAAGAGGTTCCATCTCCCCGAGGCTGAACTACTCAATGGCATGTTCCTGATCTTTTTAGAAATGCGCTATATGGACCCCATCTGCTTATGTTAAACAAGCTCATTCTTTCATTTCTAATCCTTTTGTACAGGTCGGGCAGCAATGATAGGATTCTTCATGGCTTATTTGGTGGATAGCTTGACCGAGTCGGCCTGGTTGACCAAATGGGAAACTTCTTTGTAAGACTCTATTATTCATAGCTGTAGTAGGAGTTCTGGTAATAAGAAAGAACGAGGACGTCGAGACCATAAAGAAGCTTATTGAGGAAACGACCTTCTATGACAAGCAATGGCAAGCTACATGGCAGGATGATAATTCTGGCAGTTCAAAGAATGGCTAGTGAAAAAATCCATGGTTGTTACCAGGAGAGCGTCTCAAGATGACTTGGCATTTTTGCGGTAGAATGTTTTTACCATCTATTGCGTGTTTGAATATGTTACAGTATAACATTCGGAACCGATGTATCTTTTTGGGGGAAGAAGGCGTTATAAGCAATTTAGTGGCAATTTCTAGTTCCTGTTTACAGCTGGTTTTAAATCATAAACACCGTGACTAAGTAGCACATCCTCTTTCTTGTGGTGAAAACTGTCTTTGGTGGAGATTACTCAGTCTTGCATCTCTTGATCAGCAACTTTATTTACACTGGAAGAGTTTGATCCTATGCAGAAGGCATCAAACATCTAAGGCAGGTAGCACTACTATGAATCTGAGTGGAAGAATGACAACCCGTAAAGTGAAGTGAGGATTATTTGAAAGAAACGATGACCTTGGATAAGCCTATTAAAGACGTCTGAGCATGTGATTGTCTTGTGACCACAAAGGTACCCTACGCAATGCAGTTTCCGGGAATAGGGATACTGTGGTTGGTTGTGAAAATTACTTGGGTTGTGATGATCAGTTTGGTAGCGCAACATGGGGAAAAGAGAACCAAAAAGGACAAAGTAGAATGCTGAAACAAACAGGAGATTAATACTATCAAAAGAACTAGTGCATAAACTTAAATAGTTATGTTAAACAAAAGATACCTGACAAGGAACGGAACTATTCCGAATCAAACACAAGCCCTACCAAAAACAATCCAAGTGAATCTCTCTCTCTCTCTCTCCTGAATGAGCATGCACAGATGATTGAAGGGAAGGAAATAGAAAATTTATTCCAATTAAAATCTGCATTACTGTCTTAAACACAGAAGAAAACGACCTGGCTTAAATAAATTGTTATTACATAAAAATGTTGGCCTTTTGGCCTTTTCTTCCATCCTTTACATTGCCAATGTTCCTGGAATGGTGTACATGACTCAACTCTCCCTTCTCTTTAACCCAAAGTACACGGGATATCAAATTGAATTACAACAAAATCTTAAAGCGAATTTGGGTTGTCTAATTTGCAAAACTCCATGCATTACATTGAATTAGAGCTGGCACCAGTCCAGAACCTTTGTGCACTTGTGGGACATATCACACATACAGAGAAGCTATTTGGATCTCTGCTGTCTAGTGTACTCCCAAAGGGCAATGGCGCCACTAACGTGAACATTAAGTGATCTAACAACTCCCAACTGGGGAATTTCAATGCAAGCGTCCAGAATATGAATAATATCCACTGGTATGCCCTCTTTTCACGGCCGAGGACAAGGACCTGGAAATAATCAAATAAGCATTGTGAAACTGAAAATCTCTTTACAAAACATAAAACTGGATTAATAGTGCAAAAGTAAAAAAAAAAAGAAAAGATATCTTCATTTCGTTAAGAAAAAAATACTTCGTCTATCTTCTACAAGTGACAATATCCAGCCTTTGTTCCTTCATTTCATATTCTTTTTCCCTTCCTGAGAAGTTTCTTCAGTATTCAATGTGACAGGATCTAAAGAAAGATACAATTTCATGACTTCTAATAAAAAGATTCAATGGCTTTCTCCTTCCTTTGTACAGTGTCCTAGTTTTCTAGAAAATTTTAAGTGAATCCCTCAGTTTCAACTTACCGTGTTAGCAGGGAAAGCATACTGATCGAGAGGGACACTATTTGCTGTTTGTTCTAGTCCCAAGATGGAGAAGCCTTCTCGCTTTTCTTGTTCAAGAAACCTTTCAAACTTCTTACGGGGACTTCTATGATAGGTACCCACTTCTCTGCAGTGACACTGAAAAGAAAAGACAATGGTCACATAGTGAAATGATTTACAGGAAACATTTTACAGATGCTCGATAAGCATGTACATCAAGCTTATATATAATTGTGTCATGCACCATGATCCAAATCACAAATCACGCCACAGCCACATGGGTCTCTTGGACTCTAATCTAAGGACTACCTTCCATGGATGGAAAAAAGGACAGGTTCATTTAATTCTTCATGGCATGGTGACATTCTAATTTTGATATGACTATTGAGGCTTCCTATGCATGGTGAACCCTTTTTCTTATGCTCTATAGGCACATAAAGGGGAAGGTAGCACTGCACTAGGACTAGTGATGTACACAAGACTTAAGTCAGAACTAGATAAGTTGGGGAGCACATAGTATAGAGCATTATTTAATAGTATCATTTGGGAAAAATACAATCAGAACCCATTTCCGAATGCAGAGCTTTTTTTTTTTTTTTTTTTTTTTTTCCTGCCAAAAGTTATCAATTTGACTAGCATAAGATGTGCTAAAAGATGAGAGGTGGAGGACAATAAGAAGATTGACACTGATCAAAAGCCACGTTGCAAACTAAAAATTAAAGGACCAGTAAAACGTGCTATAGCTTGGAGATTCTAGAGGTCTGACTATGTACAAGCACTTTGAGCAAATACTCTTGAGTGTAAATAAAGCTTAACAATGAAAATAAACGAGACATTTGATTTTATTTAGTGGACATAAAGTTATAATGTTCTTTTATCCATGGGGCATGTGCAAACTTGGAATAGCAGTCTTCCATAATGCATTGTGAGTGTTTATCCAGGTGAAATGTCACTAGTTTTCTCTCTACTGTGATGTGCTCAGGCGACTCCATCACTGTGATGGAGAAAACAGAGGGCAAAGCTTAAAATCTGGCATCACCACTCTGATGTGCTCAGGTGACTCCATCATGGTGGTGGCAGGAGATGCCAACAGCAGTGGCGCTGTTAGTGCTGCCAAGGACATGCAGCTCCGTTCCTTAATTTTTCACAGGCAAGGTTAGAGATAGTGAGGGGGATAATTTTGCAAATGCAAAAATATTAGAAAAGTACAACGAGTCCACAAAAACCTGGTCAGCTTTTTTTTTTTCCCCAATAAAAAGTCTATGTTAGCAATTTTAAGGGCGTTAAGGCATATCAGCAAAATCTGCGATCGGAAAGGCACAAGGACAAACAGTAGAATTCTAGAATATACAGAGACCATTTTGGAACAAAAAAAGTAGATGGATTGTTTTGAATTTTGGGCAAGAGTAGAGGGATGACTAATGCCATTTCACTTTTATCTGACAATCAAAAGATGTTAGTAAACAATCAAACGTAACTTATTTACTGTCCTACTTAAAATACAGCCCTCGCAGAATTGTGAAATAGATAGTAGCAAACTACAGTCAAAACCTGATGAGTTGGAACTGCTTATCACGTATGATATTAGTATCTGCAATGGCCAATCCAGAAGCCTTAAACACCTGAACAAAAATTTATCAGTTAAGGAAACATGACTTCTGGAAAACAGCCCTCTGTATTCAACATTATGAAGATATTATATCACTGACATGTATAACTAACCTCCATGTCCGCAAGCAACTCTGGCAAGATTTGTATGCGTCAAGCAAAGATGCTAAAGTATGATATTTTGTCTGCTAGCTCTGATTTTGTCCATGGTCTCAATGCGTGTACGGAACATATGATTGACAAGGTGATCCTCTTGCTCCATTTCTGCCAGATACAGAACAAGTTACTGAAGTTCCAATCAATAGATGAAATGGAATTATGCAATCCAAAGCAAAAGTTGACATGTTTTGTCTGTCAGGGCAACAAAAGTTGAACTCGCATTATAATGATGCCGTGAAGAAAAGCATCAATAAGTGTCACCTTCAAGTGAAGTACTTGAAGGCACCACAATTTTCCAATCCGTACTTTTCATCACATTCTTTGGGATGGTCCATTGGGAAGAGGAATTATAGAATGGAAACTCAGGTTCAAGGAACAGGCAAACCAAGAAGACAGTGTGGGACAATAACAAAAGATTTGAAGTTCTTGCCTGTTTAGGAAGACTAGATACATATTAAATGTAATAATTTTGTCTGGAAAACCAATCCAAAAGTTTAACCTATATGGTGAAGGGCAATGATATGAATATAAGACGCAGAAAATTATGTTAGTAAAAGTGACATGGATACTTTGGGTGTGCATAATAACCATTCTATTTTTCTATTTTCTGTTCCAGAGTAGGTTTAGAATAGAAACCGTTTGCTAACACAATTTCCTTTTTCTATTTCTAGAACAAGTTTTTACTCCAAAAATAAGTTTGAACAGAAAATAGAAGTTAAAATTTTTAACTTTTCTATTTTTGGAACAATAAAAAACTTTTCTTATCGTTCACTTTCATCACCACCACCCGCCATCCCGACGATCGCCCACTACCACTCGCTGACGCCACTCGCGGGAGCCATCGGTGGCTAGAAGCCAACCACCGGCTACCGGAAGCTTTTGTCTCCGGACACCGGCTGCCCTGATCCTCATCGCCCTGCAGCCCGTCGGTCCCTTCCACTTGCTGTTGGCTCCCTCCCACCGCCACTGGGAGGGAGAAATTTTGTCGTTATTAAACGAACTTACGGTTTGAGGAACAGAAAATTCGGTATCATGATCAAACGCGTATTTTGCTCAGAAATTCATCCAAGGAATAGAATTAGAAAAGTCAATTTCTTAACTAGAAATTGATTTTTGGAATAGAATGGTTATCATTCGCGCCCTTTTCAACACCTTTTCATGTGCAAATGAGCTAAGAAACTTTAGGACTCCATGTTCAAAATGTAGGAACCTGCCAAAGAGTAATATCTTAAATAATACCGACATTTTGATATCGTTGCATTATGACAAGAGTTTAAGTATCAGCCTTTTTATATTTGGACTTTACTGAAAGAAGTTTGTTCGTCTCATCATTCAAGAACAAGCTCAACAAAGAGTCTTGTTTCTCATGTTTGGCAAGTGTAAATTTTTTTTCTGAAGTTCGCAGCATCCCCAGGTGGCTGGCCAAGAAAAGGTTCATTGTTGGTGCTAGATGATACTTCCTGACGGTTGCTATCTTCATCAATACGTGGTAGCTCTCGTTTTTTATGGGTAACTAAATCTTTTGCCATGGAACATCTCAGATCTCCCGACATCCTGCATATTTTCATGACTATAGTTGCCGGACGGGACACAAGATATGCAATATCCTGATTTTCCTTTTTAGAAAAGCTGTACAAACGCATTATTACATTCAAAAGCCAACACTTGCTCCATGACGGGGACGTAGGAACACATTCAAATTCAAGTTCCTGAAACAATCACAACTATATCAACAAACAAAGCAAGATACCTTAACTTTTAGTAAAATCACTTATGACTTACGATTAAGCAAGTGAATACAAGAAGTTTTACTCATTTATCATACATTTGAATCAGTTAATTATGCAAGAAACCCTGTGAAAGATTCTATCAATGAACTTCAAGAAAGAGACTCACCTCAACCCGATTGACTTCAATTCCAGAAGGAGGCTGAAACTTTGGGATCATAGGCATCAAGATATCCTTCCATTGATGATCGTAAACTTCAAGAAGCAACAAAACAATATTACATTGAGCAGCTCACAACATATATTACATTTGAAGATAAATTATCCTTCTGAACATATTATATGACTGAGTTCATCCTAGCATGAAATCCATGTAATCATAATGACAGATTTTTGTGTCAACTCTAGAAATATCACAAATAGAAATCCATAGCTGAATTTTCAAAAGAAAAAAAAAATACATAGTACAAAGCAATGTCATACCGTGCCAATCTTGATTCTTGATCAGGTACTCTTGCAAATCCATAAAGCATTTTCTCTCTAGAGGGACGTACTCAGAGACTCCATGACCAGCAGGAGGAAACAACTTTTGTAGAACTTTATATTACCAACAACTGTCGAGATTCCAACAAGTCAATCATGCACTTTATGTAAACAGGTGTAAGGTTAACATAAAAGAAAACTTCATCTGCTTCACCTGAGTAAATCCGCGTAAACTGTGATGATGTGAGTCAACAATGGAATTAGTAGGAGGAAGTAAATCTTCCAAATGCCTGAGTCGAACATCATTAGATGTGTGTAGAAGGATATTAGCTGCTATAAAAACATACGAAGAAAGTGCCTGCAATAGATGAGATGGCATTAATTGACTAATGTATGGCTTGGACTTATTCATATCAAAAGAGAATTGCAGCAAGAATGCCCAAAAACACATCCCATCTGATATATAGAGCTGTTAAAAAGGTTCATAAACTTAATGCGCTTGTTTCGCGCAAAATCACTGCTTTGTAAAACATTTTCCTAAAAACGATCGCTTGTATTATTACTTACAAAAATGAATGAATGCAAAATATTTCATCATCAATGTAAATGTTTAGGCATAGATTGTGTTGATACGAAAACATTTTCTTGACTAATTTTTTCTAAGCATTGGCAGATGCTTTCAAATTATTCATTTTCCTAAAACAAATGAACCCAAGCCTTTTTCCAGGAAAAAAAGAAAGAATTATTTCATGTTGTTATGGTGATTAGAGTATTAAAACCTACTTTTGACTACTAAAAATCAAACAAGTGCCATCTTTCACCCTATGCATCTATCGCCCCATGGAAAGCCTTTACACAGAGTCATCCTAGCATTCTGCCGTCTTCTTTCCTTTTTGTTATCCTTGGGGAGATATCCTAAAATTTTCTGTTTAATGGGACAATTGTCCTTAGAAAGTTTAGGTTCTAGTTGATAATATGGTTCTATTTGATAGTTTCAGACAAAAGGAGGTTATGGTAAAATTTGATTTCACATATAAGATTTTTACTAACAAAGAAAATAACAGCTCGATGCATCCTTTGATATGCATATGAAAGAGGGACACATTGGTCAAATATGAGTGATTTGACAAAGGAAATCCTGATCCAGATAATGAATGGATAAGTTTGCTCATTGTCTTGCGACAAATAAGCCAGTTGGTGTTTGAAGAAAAGAATCTGTTTCTTATCTCTTTCGTAAGTGATTACAATGAGTATAAATACATGAACAGAGAATCTAAATTAGGTAAGAAACCTATATAGATAAAGATCCTAAGTTGCCTCTAATATCTATCAATATCAATTTATAGCAATCAGAATAAAAAACAATCATCACATATATCACGTAATATAATCACGTAATATAATCGAGGAGAATTCTAGAAGATTTCCTAATACATTCCAACACTCCCCCTCAAATGGCTTGAAGATGTCTTCCATAGACAGCTTGTTCACTAGGACGAATGAATTGCCTTCTATGTAATCCCTTTGGTCAGAATGTCAGAAATCACGATCGTCACTTGAAATATACGACATACAAATTAGTCCGCTATCAAGTTTTTCTTTGATGAAGTGTTTATCAACTTCCACATCTTTGTCCGTTCATGTAACACGGGATTATGAGCAATTGCGATTGCTGCCTTATTGTCACAATATACTTTCATTGGCATGGAACTTGGAATTTGTAGTTCATCTAAGATACCTTTAATCCACATAACTTCGCATACACATGTGTGCTGCGATCGAAATTCAGCTTCAGCACTACTTGCCACCACACTCGTTTTTTACTCTTCAGTGACTAAATTACCACTAACAAACGTGCAGTAGCACAAAGTAAGATCTCTATCCATAGTACTTCCAGCCCAATCTGCATCGAGAACACCTCATTTCAGATGTCCATGTTTTTCAAACATTAGACCACTCAACGGAGACTTCCCCTTCAAGTAGCGTAAAATTCTATATACCGCTTCAAAATGCCTTGAGGAAACCGGTGAGTGCATGAACTGACTCACCATATTTCTTACAAAAGCTTGATATATCAGGAGTATGAGATAAGTAAATAAGTCACCAACAAGCCTTTGATACCTTTCTCGGTCTATTACTTCTTCAGCTTGGCAAGTTCAAGCTTCATATTTGGTTCCACGGGGGTCTCTGTTGCTTACATCCCTAGACTGTCTCTTTGCTGATCAAGAACATATTTGCGTTGGTTTATAAAAATGCCCTTTTTGGATCTCGCAAATTCTATTCCAAGAAATATTTCAAAGCACCCAAATCCTTAACTTCAAACTCCTCAATAACTTCCCTTGTAAGCTTTTCAACTCAAGCTTTGTCATCACCGTCAGTTAATATTATATCATCAACATAGACGATTAGAATTGCACGCTACCTTTTGAGTGTTTATAGAATAGAGTGTGGTCTCCTTGACTTTGGTGATAGCCAAATCTTTAACCACCTTCCCGAATCGTTCAAACCACGCTCTTGGAGATTGTTTAAGTCCATACAACGACTTTTAATCTGCAAACTTTGCCTTCAGTTTCCGCAGAAACCCTGTGGCCACTCATAAACACTTCTTCTCCAAGTCACCATTCAAGAATGCATTCTTCACGTCTAGCTGATGTAGGGCCAATCAAATGTAGCAGCCAAAGATAGTAAAATTCGGAACAAGAATTTATCTTGTAGCACCGGGGCAAGTCTCCTGATAGTCTACTCCATAAGTCCGAGTAACCCCTTTGCCACTAACTTGCTTTATACCGCTCAACACTCCCCCATCGGGTTTACATTTTACAAGAAATACCCATTTACAGCCAACGATCTTTTTTTTCTTTCTTCTGGTGTATCAACCAACTCCATGTGCCATTCTTCTTAAGTGCAAGCATTTCATCACTCAACAGCCATCTTCCACTTTGGATCCTTTTCCAAAGCTTCATGGATATTTCTAGGAATAGATATGTGCAGAGCCAGTTGACACAAATGCCTCTATGATGATGAGATAACTTTTGGAATGACACATGTTTTGATATAGGATGCTTAGTACATGATCTAACTCCTTTTCTAAGAGCTATAGGCATATCAAGATTAGAAGCATTAGTATCGAGAATTTAAGATAGGAATGGAGGGAAAAAGAGTACTACTAGATCACCTGATGACGACAAAGAGATCATCTCTCGGGGTTGTAGACGGATGAGGCTCAGGACAAAGTTACGATCTGCAATATTTTGAAGAGTTTTCCTTCTAGTATAAACCTGAAGTTTCGGGCTTATTGATCACATTGTGATCTTGAACTTTCTCCCCCTATCTTTGACACATCAAGATTTGGCAGAGGTGTTTTCAAGATTCAAACAAAGGATTAGGAAGGACAGGAGAGTTAATCTCTTCACTAACTTCGCCATTCTCCCCCTCTCTCAAGAGATTTGTTAGAAAACGGTTGTGACTCGTATTAAATGTTACATCCGTAGTGATATGAGTTTACCGGTATGTGGTTGTAACACTTGTAACCTCTTTGATTAGGTGCATACCTATAAACACACACTTTTCAGCCCGAGGATCTAATTTAGATCGACACCTAATCGGGAGATGGACAAATGTAGTGCAGCAAACACCTCAGAGGAATATCAGAAAAATACGAAGGCTGTGGGTACACTTTTTGAAACAATTTAAGGGAGTAGTGTAATTTAATGCCCGAGTAGGCAACCTATTAATTAGATAAGATGCTGTTAGCACAGCTTCCCCATAAGTATTTAGGTACATGCATTGAAAAACAGAGGGCACGCGATACTTCAAGGAGATGGCGATTTTGCGTTCAGCAATGCCGTGCTGTTGGGGTGTAGTTCGGCAAGTTGATCGGTGAATGATGCCTTTTTCTGTCAAAAAACTCCCCAAATTGGTTATAATATTCAGTACCATTATCAAGACGAAGAATACTAATAGTAGTACGAAATTGAGTCATAACCATTTGATAAAATTTTTTGAACAATGACTCAACTTCAGATTCGCTCATTAAATTATGTCCAACATAAACGGGTATGATCATCTATAAAAGTAACAAACCATCGTTTTCCGTTTTTGTTGACATGGGTGAAGGACCCCAAACATCACTATGGGATTAAGTAAAAGGAGATGATGCACGTCTAATCGTTTGGATTATAATGAGTACGATGACTTTTAGAAAAAAGACAATTGTCACAATGATAGTTGAAGAAACATCCACATCTTTGAACAAATGAGAAAACAAATGTTTCAAATATCTAAAGCTAGGATGGCCTAATCTACGATGCCAAACCATTATTTGTTCTTGAATGTGGGAAGAACTTAAAAGTTCCATGCGCCCGAGCTTTTTTATTAGAGACAAACTCTTCAAAATAGTAAAGACCATCCTAATCCTAGCATTGCCAATCGTCTTCCCGAGATCTGATCTCGAAACTCACAATGGGAAGCAAAAAAAAAAAAGACAACACGGCAATTAGACTCTTTAGAAAGTTTACTAACGAGACAAGAGGCTGCAGTGCTAACTTAGGAACATGCAGTACATTATGAAGTTTAATAGACTCAGTAAAAGTGGAACTAATCCTTTGGCGCAATAGATGAAAAACTCCCATCGGGCGATCCGAATTTTTGCTGCTGGACAAGGAATATAGGATTTGAACAAATACGGAAGATTAGTCATATGATCGGATGCCCTTCGAATCAATGATCCAAAGTGCAGTTGCCAGACAACAAGAGAGGGCATTTAGATTTCTGCAGCAGTGGGCAATCGAAGCGTAGGATTACCGATGCGGACCCGACTGAGAAGTAGTTGCGGAAGATGGTTTAGTTGTTCTTTTCTTTGAAAGAGAATGCGTAAAGGGCTCATTAGCCGGCAGTAGGAGGCATACGCTGAGAAGACTTATTATCACGGCTAAATGAAGTTGGTCTCCTTGCTTCACTAGTTGTAGAGCTGGACGGCCATGAATCCTCCAACAGGTCTCCCGTGTAGACGGGGTTTGTTGCAAAAATCACACCAAATCTGAGGAGTTTCCCATCCGATCTTCGCAAGTTAATGGGGATCTTGTTTATATTTTGCCTGAAACTATTGTTGTAGGAACATGGCCCTTCTTGTCTTCAAATATAGTTAATGCTGAACCTTCCAATCATCCCATCCTTTCGCCTGATAACCACTTGCCCAGCATTATTCCCGTCTACTTTCTTCTCTCCAGAACTCGAGAAGACCTCTTGATAGGTGGAAGAGGCTGCTTCCCAAGTATTCTGCCCCGTGCATTCATCAAACTCATCTCTAAGCTCCTTTGAAAGCATAAATGCGTTGCTGCTTCAATTTTCTTGGCGATTACCATCTTCAATACACATCCACTCATGATCATTGAATACATCCACCTGCCACAAACGTTTCAAGGAGTGAAAGTATTTTGTGACATGCTTTCCTCTCCCTTGTCGCATCTTCCCCAGCTTCAAAGGTGCTCAGAGATTTGAGATTGATTACCCAAATCTGGAATACATCTCACACACCGCATCCCATTCCTTTGCGGTATAATAGCCCCGAATAATTTGCACCAATATCTTCTTCCATGGGAGTTGGTCACGTCATAATGCTTTGAATTCTCTGCATCCCGCATAGCCCAAGTGGGGTCATCTCGCTGGTTCTGCATTATCTCGGTCGAGATAGCCACTTTTTTCCTCTACCTCCGTATATACATTCGAACGGATTGAGACCACCAAAAAATTATCACCATTCAGCTTTATGGAAGTGATCTGGTGGGGATGAGTCGGTGGATTTGTAAGAAGTGATGGAGGGTTAGATTGAGTGGTTTGATGATTAAAGTCCGACATAGTGATGGGACAAGAAAAAAAAAAAAATTACTCGAGGTGAATAGATGAAAGACCTTTAAGCTCGATACCATGAAGAAAAGAATCTGTTTTCTTATCTCTCATAGAGTGATTACAATAGTATAAATACATGAACAGAGAATCTAAATTAGGTAAGAAACCTATAGATAAAGATCCTGTTGGCTCTTCTAATATCTATCAATATCTAATTTACAGCAATCAAGAAGAAAACAAATCATTAGTTGTCATCACGTAATATAATCACGTAATATAATCGTGAGAATTTCTGTAGAAGATTTCCTAATACATTCCAATGTTGTTGTATCAGCACTAATGCCTTGCTGCTTTCTGACTTAATTTGATCTTCCACTCAAGATTGAATAATCTAATTCATGGGCAAAAAGCTAATTTCAAAAGAACTATCAGCATTTGCTTTGCCCCAGCTGTAGAATAATCTTCATCAAGTGCTCAACTTCTGCATATGTTTAAAAGTAATCTTCATCCTTTGCTAGCTTTATGGAAATCAACAAGCAATTCTCAACTCTTCTGTCAGTATTATCTAAATATCCCATCTCATTAAAATTTTCACTGCAAGTGGCAGTGATTTCTTCAGATTATGAAATTAACATAAAGGGATATTATTAGATGAAAGATGCACCACAGAACATGCATTGCTCTTTGCTCTTTTTATACAAACAATGAAGGGAGCAAAAGGAAATACAAAAATGCAGCATTTCTAAGAAGGGTGGATCACTTTCAGACATATAGATGAGCAAATATAATACAAACTACTAGAATGCAAACTTAATAAAACCACAATACACTAAGAGAAGAAAGTTCTAAAGAAACTATTTCAGCTAACTTTATTTAATATGATGCCACCAAAGGTTAAAGATAAGTGAGTCGCTTCTGTGACATTGAAGGTGTATTGTCAATCAGTGTTACCATATTCTCACTATAAAACATCATATCACATAATTTACCTGAGGCCTTGCATTGTGGTCTCGTAAAATAGGAACCAATTGCTCCCTCACCTGTAATTAGGTACAAGTACCAATTTTAAGATAGCTGTGTACATAGAACTGACTTGTATGTGCAAAAGCAAAGAAGATTGTAGCCACCAGAGGCTCTTAAACTAAAATGCAAGAGAAAAGTTGCGACAATACAAAGTGTTGCAAAATAGACTTTGTACTAGGTTTCGATGATAAATTTAAAGTAATGCTCCCAGTCAACTTATCAATAGCCACATCAATCTTTCACTTCTGACATAAAATTTAAACTCAGTCTCCAATGCACCTCCAGAACACAAAGTAATGGTTCATTTAATTGACTTCCAGTGCCACTATCAATAGAGGGTTCTTTAATCTTTGGCCTAAAAGCAAGCCCACAGAAAGAAAAGAACCACTAGAGGATCAAATGTACATAGACTTTCCAAGATATTTATCTTCAACCCATGCATATCTCTTATTTCTCAACAGAATGCAGTTGAATGTTCACGGAGCATGTAATTTTTCTATTACTTATTTTATGCGCAAGTTGGTATACACAAGGCCAGTACCACAAAACCACATCTTCGGAAATTTGATATAAATGTGTAATCCTATTAACAAGTGGCCATTGGTTCACTTTTTGGTAATAAATTGGAAAGACACATGGAGCTAGAAAGAGTAAGAGGCCAACAAGCAACATCAAAATAGCATTACAAGGTGGTCATGTTAGTAGAAGATATTTCTCCTAACAATAAAGTCGAGGTCGTCTTCAAATTCAAACACCCCCCTCCTTTCCTCTGGTGAAATTATATTATTAAAGACATTCGATCAGGAAGAAAATTTCAGTATCTGAGCTGAAGTATATAGCAAACAATATCCAATATCACTATCATGAAAAAAATGATTTTCACTCAGCCAAAAACAAACAAAAAAACCTTACATGTGAAATTCGTAAAAAAATTTAATTAAGACCAGTAAAAGGTCCTCACCAGGGATGGGAACTTCAGGTAAACATTAATAGCAAATGTCTCTAGGTACTGGCGAACCGCAGGTAGATTGTTACACTGCAAGAAATAAGAACAGATCACTCTTGAACTCTGGAACAACAACAAGAATAAGTGTAAGAGACACAATACAGATGCAGATGCAAGAGGACTTGATTTCTGACGTACAGGTTGAAGAAGTGGGAAACCAAAATTCTCCGATCATTGGTTGCTGCTTATTTCTCCTCCCAGGAGTTAAGAAATCTATTTCTAATGGGTAAATGATTGCTCAAGAATAAGGAGACAAGCCGCAGTACTTGGCTCAGGTAGTAGGCAGGCAGGTTGACCTATTCATGGTCTAGCCAACAGATAATATGCAGAGAGTTCAGCAAAGAGTATTCATTAAAATTTAGAGACTTTTGTACTAAAACATATTCTTTTTAATGAATATTATCTTAGGTGAGAAAATAGAACAAAGCGAACTCTTTAAGGATAGTTTCCAATTGTACAGAAGAAAATGAAGCAGTTTTGCATGTTCAATTGGCACTTGAACAGAGAAGCATGCGTTTTACTTTAAAAAAAAAGAAAAAAGAAACACCTAAACAATATATTTAGTGGAAGAAGACTTGGTTGCCATAGTTCAGGAGTTGTCAAGTGATTCATCAACTAGTACCCGAGTACCGATATATTTCATACACCAAACTTGTGTGGACGAGTTGAACAGGGAAATGAGCAAAAAATGTATTGTTGTAAAGCACAGACTTGAATCAAAAAAGAAGAGTTTGAGTATAGTAGTATGGGTTGCTTCTATTTAGCTGGCCACTACTAGCTGGCAACAACACATAGGATGGGAATAATGATAAAAGGGCTTTAAGTCAACACAATTGGCCAAGTGCTATGAGACATGCATATCAGACTTTCTAACATTACCACTACACGGACATGTACTTACATATAGGCATATGTGCAAACTTCCTGTAACTTGCCCCACTATATCTTGACTGACAAATCTAGTCAAGGCACATATCATCTGCCAAGCACGTATTTTGCGTCTATGAATCTGCTCAGAAAAACCAAGGGTCAAAATAAGAGGAAAAATCCAAATTAATCAACATGATCCAGATCACATGGAATGCAAGTCTTTCGTTCGCCACTAGATGCAAAAGGAGAATAACTAATCAACAGTACTTCTTGACAACTATGAAAAGGTTGCTGAGCACGATTATAAAGAAACCTTTTAAATATGTTTCTGACTTGCAACATAAGTACCTCCTCGAATGAAAGCAGCAATAGTAATGCCAGTAGTAAAACTCCAATTTTCTTATCAAAATTTTTTAGATGGCTATTAGCTTAAGATTCTTAAATCAGCAGATTTCCACAGCTAATGTTTTTCTGAAACAAGAGAAAGGGATGGCAAAGCACACCGCACTATACTTCTTATACAGCTCCTTTGCAAGATCCTTGTCGTTCACCTATACAGAAAGCAGCAAAATGAATGCGAGGTTTTGGAAAGTATAATATAAGCAAAAGAATGTCTGAATTGAATGAGGAAAAAAAGACTATTGTCAATAGTCACTAATAGAAGACACAATAATACATAAGTTATACTTAGTTAATACTACTTCCCAAAGCAGGCATTCTTGAACGGTATGAAGTTTGAAGTCTACAAATACTTGTGGAGAAAAAACCAAAGAGAATTTCCCACAATTACTATGATTCCATAGTTGCAGCTACCGTATAAATCCTGAATGGGAAGAACAGTATACTGATCTGAGAATTCAATTGCTATGGGATTGGAAAGTGGTCTCTGCATTAATAAGCACCAAACCAAGGCACTAGCCGAATTCTCGCATGTACATGGACGTGTTTTATTTTATGTGTTTGTATCTCCATCTATCCATCTAACAAATTGTCTATCTCTATAGAGACTCTGCACATTAGTGATATCTACATCTCAATCTATCTAAATTTAAATTTATCAATCTAGAGCAAATGTCTACACCACACGAGCATAATAGTAGAGAACTGTATATATAGACCTGTGGGGATCTATATCTAGATGCTCATGAACACACATCTACAAGTTTGTGCACTAGGTGTGCACTCACCCATGTGGACACGCACACCAAGTACCAGGAGGCACTAGATGTACACACCACTGTGACAAGTTTAAAGAGAAAGGGAACACCAGTATTACCGTCTGATAAAGATAAGAAGTATCATAACTTGGTAAAGAAAAACTACTAAAAAGTTTACATGAGCTAGACATTTTCTACCAATGGAACCAAAGTAAATGAACAGAGATCCATGAGCTGTAACCTACTGGCAGGTATATAGCAGAATTAAGAAAGAACAATTGATTGCTTGAATGAAGTCTGATATATGGCGTTGTCAAGTTGAACAGTCATTGTGAAATTATGCCAGTGGAATTAAAAACTGATGGGGAAAAATGGTTGAAAAAGTCACAGTTCCAACTTTATTGAGAACAATCAGGACAAATGCTGTCCATTAAGAAGTAGCGAAGGCAAAGCAACAACTTAGGAGGCTTAAAAAGTAATTAATACCACTGCATCAAGGAGCTCTAGCAGAAATAATTTGCCAGCATCGAGAGCAGCATGACAATTGGTATTGTCCTCAGTAGATCCAATCTTTTCGGCCATGTCAGCGAGTTTGCAGAAGAGGACAGCAACAGAAACACGAGCATACAATTCTGTATTTATAAAAGCCTAAAAGGACAACGAAATTTTCCAGATAAGTGTTCATACCTGGCATTGCAAGGCAAACAAATGACGCCTTCACCATCCATTCCATCATAATTTTCAGAGTTTAGATTGCTGATTTTATGCAATTCAACCACTTAAAGCACAACCAGATATGAAGTAAAAGTAATTTCTTTTGATAAATCTTCATGTTAGCAGCCAGCTAGCCAGTCAAATCCTAGTTTCTTTCAAAATATATATATATATATATATATATATATATATATATGCCAGCCACTTCAGCGTATTAACAGCATCGGTGTAAGGACTTTATTGTAAAACCCTGCAAATTAAGGGCGTTATTGCAAAAGGAGAGGTTGTAGGACCAAAAAAAAAAAACACCATAAGTTAGAGGACCAAAAGTCGGCTGTCCCTTTCATAGATTTTTTAATGAAATGAAAGAAACAGTGGTCTAACTCCTCTCTTCATCCGCACCAAAAAGTGTACAACTTACTTCAGTCAACTCAGCATCAGGACTCTTTGCCAATAAGGAAACTTCAAGCTTGGCATCGTTATTCTCAGTCATTTCAGATTCAAAATCCTCGTCAAATGCAACTGGGGAAAAAGAAAACAAACCATATGTCAAAAAGGATATCTGGCCCCACATACAAATAAACAAAGGGCTATTTTGAACAGATTCACGATTCATGAATGTGTCCCAAGAAAAAAAGACTTAGACTTCATGAGAGAGTGACAAACCAGAACCATGGAGCGTTAGAAGTTTCAGTTCCTTAATGTAATACTTTAAGGTTGTAGGATTTGAAAGCCAAACTCCTGTTAAATGCAATGCTGCCAGACGAATTGTCCGTGGACTTTTCGTGCCTTCCTCGAGAACCATTTCCACAAACTGGTAAAATGCAAGGGCCATAGCAAAACCATTAATCAGCAGCAAGAAGCACACCATGCAGGGGAGGGAAGGGAGAAGGGGGGAGAGAGAGAGAGAGAACAGACCCATTTGAGAGGCCCACATCCACTCTCTGTCACATGCATTCTCTCGTCCTTGAACAAAGAAGGATGCAGAACAGATGATAAAAGTGCAGAAATAGCTGCAACCCTCCTCTTGTTGCAGTTGACATGCAACACCCATGAAGATCGAACCAACTGCCACATCATCTGCACAATAAGAGAAAATCATGAAAGAATGAATAAATCAAGGAAATTCATCTGATGCTTGATCCCCCTTTTTTTTTTGTTCTTTTTCTCTTCTTTCCCTTCCTCTCTCCAACACATGCACCCGCCATGGCAGAAGAAAAGGAAAAGGGAGGATGGGGGCGGGAGACCGCACTCAGGCAAACCTAAAGTTTGGTGGCCCTTTTTTCTTTCCTTCTCTTCTTTCCCTTCCTCTCTCCAACACACATGCACCCGCCGTGGCAGAAGAAAAGGAAAAGGGAGGGTGGGGGCGGGAGACCGCACTCAGGCAAACCTAAAGTATGGTGGTAGGCTAGGAGCTGCGCAGCTTAATCTACCCATCAGCATGAACAGTAAAACCCTAGCAAACGAAAAGGTCTCTGGATAGAATAGATTTCAGATTAATCTTCTCTTATTCTTTCTAGAGCTCACAAGGCATTACTATCTGTTGCGATTTGACCATTAACTTCAATTACTTACACTCGGCAATCATCAAAATAAATCAATAGTAATACCAGAAAAGTTGCTCATAAGAGTTTGTGTTTTTCCAGTATTGATCTAACAGAAAGGCTTTACAGCAGGTAATGTCTTTTCGGTGGAAAAAAAGGCCAAAAGTACTTATATTTCAGCAAACACAATAGGACCTAGAAAAAGCTTTCGAATTAAACAGCAAACTAACTCTAAATCACTGAACACGATAATTCAAACCAAAATTATAACAACTATAGCTAACTTGCTGCAAAAGTTCAAGAACTGGAACCTGGGTATCCACACCAACAGATGGGGAAACAGCTGAATCCAATCTACTGGAAGCAAACAACCCCAAAACCAGTCTGAGTGACCTTAGCATTGGTAGAACAGAATCTTCAGCAGCATTTTCAAGACTGCAAGATCATTTAGAGGGTTCAATAAATGAAAAGGAAAAATAAAGTTCAGAAAAGATTCATCATATAAACTTCTATCCCGAGTTACGAACAACGTAAAAGGGACATAACCATCTCATTTTGAGTTCGCAATTGCCATAACCACAGATTCATGTCAATTAATTTAAAAGGTCTAACCGGTGAGAAGCTGTGGATGACACTCCACTATAAAGAAATTATCAATCAACAACTAGCTTTGGAATTAACATGTGTGTATATTATTTGTTAATAGTGGGATAATAGAAAGAAAAACATGAAATTTTAGGTTAAGAAAATGTCAGTCATATAAGACTTTCCAAGCCTGCTTAGTCCAAGACCAGGATGTCTGGAAAAACATAGGAAGAGAACGAGAAGAAGCGATTAAACCAACTGAAAACTTTTGTTTCCTTTTCCCTTTCTCAATTTACCATATTAGAATTAGCTTCAGATATGCCTAGTCTACTTCAATTTTCCTATGACATGTGTGTTCAAAGAATCAAAGCAACACATATACCTATGCTTAAAGCTCATTATGGCAATAGCCAAGAAACTCTAGATAATTACCTTTCAACAAGGTCAACAAGTATCTGTCTGAGTGCATCATCTGAGAAGAAACATTCCTGTCCTTTTACTTGAACTCCATCCTTACAAGCATTACAAGGCATTGACAACAGAGATTCTAGGCACCGCCACTAAATCAATAAGAAATCCATCAGTATTAAACTTTTTTTCGATAGACTTATTAAACTTTCACTTTGAAATTGTCAGCAATTATAGAACATCAAATGTTAAACCCTTGGCAGCATGTAAAATCCTAAAAATGTAGCAGTAGAACCAAACTTAAGGAATGCACCAGCGAAGAGCTATCTGACTACATAGACATATAAGGCGAGAAATAAATATTAAAATGTTTCACTGCTTATCACTACTTTCACTTGGATGTAATATTATGTCCAAATCTGCAAAAGCCAAAAAAAAAAAAAAAAAGGCATGGTGTGGCCATTTTAAGCTACTCTTATGTGTGATCTACATCCTTTTGTCCACCTTTATTAATAAACTCTAAGTACTAATAAGAAAATGTCACTTCATTGATGAAAAACTTCACCTTCCAATTTATCAAAACTGCCCGTCGTGTTCGTGTCAGAAATCCCACAGCAAGAATTGTATTTATCTTGTGTAGAAAAGTAATAACCAAGGAATCTAAAAGCTGTTCCTCTTCAGAAAGCTGTACATGAGTCAAATCCTTTCTCCAGATTATATTTAGTATATGGGGAGAGAAAGCCGACACCAATGTTCTGAGGGCAGAAGCTAAGGCTTCATAAGCTGCAATAGAGAGTTCTGCCCCAGTCTATACTGGGGAAATTGTATCAGTAATGTTGAAGCAGGTACAGACAGATACAGAGGTAGAATATTGTGGATATACGCTTTAAAAGCAGAAAAACCAAGTAATTTAATTTATACCATTGAATTACAAGCTGAAGCTGATAAAGTTCTCCGCAAAAATCCCACAGAAAGTCAAGACAAATATTTAGTGAAGCCTCAGTCCTCATCTGTGCACACCACAAAGAGATAGAAGCAACAGCCTTGACAGATGTTATCTGTTAAACAAGAAAAGATACAAAACAGAAAATGTGAGAAAGGTACCTCCATGAAAACTCTCACAACTATTAGGACAGAGAGTGCTTCTTTAGTAAAAGGCACACCAGTTTTTAAGTTAAAACTTCGAAAATATTCTCATGTACTCTAGCACAGTCATAGTTAGATTGCATTGAAGAGTTAAATCTCCACATATATTAGTAATAGTGCATGGATTACTAGAGTTAGTTACACTGTAAAACAAATGTTACTCAAGAGAGCAAAGGATTATACAGCCTGCAGCACTGCAGTAGTGATGGAAGACGACAAGCGGCGTTGACTAGACCTCCAAGCTTTCCCCGCACAGAACCAGGCAGGTCCTTGTCCGCTACCTCACAGCTAGACCAGAATATTGAACAAGACACCTTAGCATATGCAACCAAATCCTCCTGCATGACAAGAAGAAAATGTCTCAGTTGTAGCACCATCATTTATGAATCTATCACAAAGGCGAAGAAACTAAAACAGTATTGTGCCATTGCTTCATAATACAAGATCAGAGCAGGAGGATACGTGTTACAACACGTTTATGAATCAGAACAGAAATCTCAAGAAATGACTGATCAATTCACTCTATCAATAAGTAAGCCAAATCTGGTGTATCATAAGGGATTTTCCATTTCTATGGATTCTGATGTATTGGGTCAAAAACAGTTCTTGAATAAGATATTTAACTCCAGGAGTGAATCGAAAAAGAAATCTTTATTGGTTCTACCTCCTTTTTTTATTAAAAGAATGAATCTTTTTATCGATGGATCACACCAAAATGGCCAAATCTCCGATAAGAATGATTTGAAAGATCCAAAACCCAACATAGTGGTATTTGCCAGCAACAACATAATGCACGCAGTTAATCAATTTAGATGAATCCAAAATCTTATTCCAATCCAATATGGCAACTATGCACACATAAGATACGTATGGAATCAATTCTTTTTAATAAATAAATCCCATCACAACTTCAAATATGGAATTCAAAGGGATTGAGTAGAAAATGATACTTTGAATCATAGAACCATAATGACTTATTTAATCAAAAATATCTATCGAATTTTAATCAGAAATAGTACCAGAATAGAAAGGAAAAAGCAGAGAAACTTTTTATATTCCTCCAAAGTCTGTCTATTATTCAATGGACCCGCTGTATCAAGAGGGACAGGAGTAGATTTTACTCCAAAATTGCTGCTGAATTCAGCAGTTTTTCCCTGCAACTCCTGAAGCTCCAGAACCAAGCTTAATAGAAGGATGAGATACTTCAGAGCTAGCCAATTGGAATTATTGCTTTGGTTACATATGTCAATACCATGAGTTTTGATGAACTGCAAAACCCAAAAAAGTAAATATTAGGAACTGGTTATGCAAAATGATCAAAACAGTAACTGACTGGCAGTAGAATAGTCTATGATATATATCGAAACTACAATATCATTACGTATAAATGCAAAACCTCGTCAGAATATTGCCTGTGAGTATATCATCAAAATAAGTAAAACAATCAGCGCAAAAGCTGAGCAACATGACAATGCAAAAGCACATCTATTCTGCAGAAGATAATGTATGGCATAAATCATTCAACCAGGAAGTAAGTCGATAAGAAAGTGATAGCAGCTAGCAAAAGTAACATATGGCAATTACACGAGTACTGATAAAAATTACCAAAAGAACATTAGAATCCAATAGCAGCAGCAATATATGGCATACCATTAATACTGACTCCAACTGATTTTCATTGTTTGCAACGAGAAAAAGCACCATAGCCCACCGTCTTGCTTCATATTCCCAGGCAGCAAGTTCCTCATCATCACAAGTAAATGCAGTACCAAGAGAATGACAAGAATTTATGAATCTTCTAGGGAAGTCTAGAAGACTATCTAAAATCTTTGTCTTAGGAGAACCCAATAGCCATTCTTTTATTTTCATGTGCAATGGACCTGTGTGTGAGAGAGAGAGAGAGAGAGAGAGAGAGAGAGTTTTATGTACATCTATGGTTAGCATTAAAAATTGAATTTTAAGGAAAACTACTTAAGAGTACTCCCGCATAATTTGAATGGGTATTTAGACAATATATGCATCTACATATGCATCACACACAAATAACTTGTATCTCTACTTCTTTTCTTAGACAATTAACTTACAGAAAATAAAATAACTGTTAATTCCACATGGATCATCAACTAACTACTTAATATTTCTTTCTTAGAAGGCCGTGTCTTATTGTCTCAATATGGTCTCTAAAGCTACTAGATTATCCACACTAAAAATAATTACTATTTTTCAATGTTCACCCCCGGAGCCATTTACTGTTTATTTATATCCCAGTTATTGTCTGGAGGCATTTGCTATTGATTTATATCCAACTCATTGGATAAGGCAACTTGATGACGACCAAGTAACTAACACCACCTGTATATGTATATGCTATTTTCAGATCCAACCGAACATGGATGTGTTCAGCCATTAGTGGAAACCCCAGACTAAAGCAACATGTAGCAAGGGAAAGAACACAGCCTGTGCAATACAACTTACCACCAATATCAATGAACTCCCGAGGAAACGTAGAAATAAAGTGTAGAAGCATCTCGAGAGGCACAGCACCGGAACACACCACTGAGGCAGCAGCTTCGAGTATCTTCCCACAAACTGAGTTAACAGAACTTACTTGTTAGATTCCTAGAGTCAAAACTGTTCAACATACTATACTAATTTGAACAATTGAGGACCTTGAAGACGATAATTCGGATTAAAATGTTGTTTGCAGCTTTCAGCAACATATCTCAGAACATCCAGAATGTCTGCTCCATCAGAGTGAGGCAAATCCTCTTCAGAGTGTTCCACTCGATCCTTGTCAAGGAAACCATTTTCACCCACTACAATTCTACGAGCGGCTGAAGCAATGCATTCAGATAGGGCCATCAATCCAGCTCTACCAAAAGATTGTTGCTTAGCGAGAGAAGATATATTCCTCAGAAATTCCATCCGTGTCCTGCAACCGCCTTATGAATGAGTTAAGCATTTGAACTATTTCTAGTTCCCGAATATAAACTCAAGTAACGGAAAAATAACAACTAAGTTCAGAAGCTTTCTTGAAAATAGAGGTAGAAGTCAAACCACGCTTTTCTTTTCCTTTCTGTAAAGTTGAAAGGAAGAAATAGCACAAACTCACTATCATCTGGCAGTGCCTAAATGCTATTTTTGTTTGTGTAAGGAGTTATGCACAAATGCATGAGCACATACAATCATTTAGCAAAACTGCTAAAATTTATAGAGCTGTTTTTAGGGTTAACAGCAAATACAAACATGCTCAATTCAAATGTCCTATCCCTACAAGGAAACGCCCTCTAACTTACATCACACTAACCCAAAATACAATGTATGCCAAAAAGCTACAGAAAAACCTTAGATCATTCTGTCCAAATTCATTTGTTAGTATCCTGTGTGGTGTCCTCACTTAAAAGGTGTGCTGTTAGGAGTCACACATAACAAGGCAAACATGGTGAAAGTTATGTTCAAATGTCCCACAACGCCTTGTTTACAAGTTTATATACTTCCATTAATGTGATTTTCCACGAAAAGTTTTCGGCCAGCTGCAAAAGCAGAGTGACATGAGAGCTGCCAAATGTAGTCTACTTGCCAATACCAGAATGGTAGAAGGGTGTACGACCATTGAGGTCAACCCACCAAAGTTTTCTGCTGTCCTATTAGCTCAGGCCAGAGCTATGGCATACAGAGGTATTCTTACCCCAGGACTCAAGATCTTACTGGATTCATAGGATCACATATCGGACTCAACTTAGAGACCAAAGAGTCTGAGAGGTATAGCCACAAAACGCCTCTTAAGTGTCTAAGGACTGGCGTATGTCCTGTTAGAGCAACTTTTGGAGGGAGCTACCTAAAATTTTTGGCATGAAACTCATGGAAACAGCCAAATGCTGAAGGGCCAATCTTCTTGATTTGACATACTATGTGGTGTGGTGCAGTGGTCTAAGTTTCAAGGAACTTTTTGTCAATCCTCCTCTCTATCCAACAAGATGAAAAGATAAGTGCGTCCGTCTCCATAAAAGGCATGGTGACAAGTCAATCGGACAAGACAATGTACTATTCCACCTCCACTGTCCCCAAAGCTTAGACCATTCAAATAATTACATGTAATCAACATACTCGAGACTGGCCCGATTCAATTATCACGAAGCTGCCACCTGAATTTGAGATCAAACACAGCGAAAACTAGACGCATCCATGTCAATCTCTACCGATCACCATATGAAAAAAATTAAATCTTTACAATTTCAATCGAGCTCATCGGCAGCTTAAAACCACTAAAGCAAAAAATTAGCATTGCCATCCTCACGCAAACCCGCTAGCAAAGCTAGATTTCCTTGTTTCAAGAGCCTCGCTCGTCCGTCCCAACACTAATCGAACACAAGCAACCCAAAGCCCCAATCGCGATCTCCTCGGCATCGATTTCCACCGCCTCCTAAATTCGAAAACATGATCAACCGACTCCCCAATCCAAACGATCACCGACTCAAAAAGCCCCCGAAGTCAGAGCGCAGATCCTCACCGCATCGTCAACCCCAAAAAAAAAATTGAAAAAAAAAGAAGGAAACTTCCACAAATCCAACGACGCGGGGCGAAATCTCGCGCGACCCTCGAGAGGATTCGCGCATCGGAGGCAGGGGATCGAATCGCAACCGACCGATCGAGCGAGGAAACGACGGGAGAAGGAGGAGGGACCTGAGGCCGTCGACGGAGAGGAGGCCGGAGAGGATGCACTCCTTGAGGCCGGTCCCGGCACGATGACGTCGTACTCCTCATCCATGGTGGTGGCGGCGGTCCGTCGCCGGCGACGATCGGTGGGTGGGTGGGTGGGTGGGAGCGGGGATCGAGCAGCGGCGGAGGAGGAGAGATCTGGGAGGGAGCAAGAGCGGAGATGCCGCAGGTGCAGGAGAAGGTAAAGGAGTTGGAATACGATGATTGCGTGCTGTCCCCGGTTGAATCGGAATATTTATAAATAAAGAAAAAGGAAAGAAGGGAGAGAGATGCTGGGCTTGATTATGTCCGTTTGATTATGCAGTAGGGAGGCAAATGAGGCATCAATATAATAAAGCTTGTCGATTTCAGCTGCTTCCTGCTCCTCTTTTTTTTCTTTTTTTTTTTTTTTTTTCTGCAATTTCTTTTTTTTTTTTTTTAATTTTCTCTTCTTCTTCTTTCTTTCTTTCTTTTTTCTTGTTTTTTTAATATAATATTGGGACGTGGGTGAAAAGGTCTTCTTGAACTCGATGCCTGGGGGACTGAGTGAATATGACCTGTTTTCAATAAAGCAGAGATGCTTATCCGCTCTTGGGGTGATTCATTCGGTCCATTATGGAGTATGGACCACGAGGCAGCGAAGTTTGCTTTGAGCAAATGCGTGATTTAAGCTTATGTTGTCGCCCCCAAAGTAATTTTCCCTTCTTTTGAAAAAAATAATAATAATAAGAGTACCCATTTAACGAATCACTTCTGCTTTTCGAATTAATCTTGGTTTTGTTAAAACACGGTAAGAAAATCGAGAGAAGTACAAACTCTTGTTTGTGGTATAAACAAGTCATAAAACTTATGGTCCAAATTCTACTATTAAAGCTATTTGGATTCCAATTGGGGTAAAACATGATAACATGAGATTAGAAAAACTCATAATATCATCCGAATTATGGAAAATTACATAATATGTTTGGTGTAATTTAAGATAGAAATTTAAAAATTAAAATTTTCGAAAATTTCACTTGCTTAATGTAATCTTCCGCAATATGTAGATCTAAAGCTACCTCACCAGCATCATTCTCTTCAATTTCCTTGGATTTGTCTCCTTTGCCAAGTCCACTTCCATCTCCACCTAAAGGCCATAAACCCCTATTCGGCTTCATCGAGTGAGAGATGATTCACCGTGTGACGTATAACTTCTCCTTTTACCCTCATTCATTAGGACAAGATCGGCCGGTTAGCAATGACAATTGGCGATGATTGGAGGCAACATCAATTATATGGTGGAGTACATTGTGGAGGCGGTTCTTGAGCAATGACCAGCAAAGCCAGATGCATCCCTTCATCTTTTGAAGAAAAACTATTGAGTTATTTAATAAAGAAAATATTCAAGCCAGATTCATCCCACCCTATAACCCAAATTTATTTAGAGAATGTCATCAATCACTATAAATGATATTTTGTTATCCTATAAAGATTTACCAAACATAATCTGAGCCTTTTCGGCAATAATTCTAATGGAAGAATCATGCCATTTCTCGTTACGAAACTCATCTAAATCGACAATTGTATATATTTGGATTGTTCAACATAAAATTGTAGTCTTAACTACACACTTAATTGTACCATGCCTTTCTTACTTCACTCTTCATCTCACCACATGGTAAAATTACTTGGGGATCTTAACGGTTCAATTGTTCCCTAAAGTTTCTCAAAGCATTTTAGTAATTATTTCTATGGTATTTTTGAAGCGAGCTTCCCTTTCCACAACTTTTTCAGCTTGAACTATAATGATGTACAAAGTTGGATCCTAGCCACGACACTAGTGGGAGTCAACACGCGTGACTAAATAGTCTCTACCACCTCTTGATGGGAGTTGTACAGCGTGCACGACTTGGGTAATAATAATGTTTAATTGAAAGGGTTAATAGCTGAAAAAAAAAATCCCCAATTTAATTTAATATGCCCGTGAGAAATCTATTAAAATCTCTGGGCGAAATTGAGGTAAAATTAAGAATTTTAACAGATTTTCGAAACATGAGGAAACTCTAGAGCAAAATTAGTAGATTTCCCAATTTTAGGGAAAATTTAAAGAAAAATTAAGGATTTTATCATATATTTTGAAATGTGAAGGAGCTCTTAGGGTTATTAGCAGATTTTCCAATCTCAGCTGATTTATTTTTCAGATCTAACTTGCTAAAACGATGCCGTTTATTTATGTGGAATTTTCACATCGAATTCATGTTGCATCCGTGTTTCTCGCCACATATGTTTCCACGAAATAACGAGGATAGATTTGCCAAAGATGTACCAATTCAGGATGTTTTGTGACACGAAAATTAAATTGCAAATTAGATGTGACATGGATGTATTGAATTTTTGTGATATTTTCCTAAATTAAAACTATGGCTCAATTCATTTAGTTTGCCATAGTTGATTTATGGCCTAAAAAGGAACTCATGATTTCGCCATTTCCAATGGGCTTTTCCCCGATTTCGGGGCTTCTTAAGAGCCCAACTAACCACGAAGGAGGGCCGGATCATGCAAGATGACTTGGTGGATATAAACCCGAGTCAATTCCCAATTTCAATCTCCGGCACAAAAAAAAAAAAAACACTTATATGTTCGAATACACACACACATATGAACACTTCAATGCACTTGTCAGTTTTCACAAATGTAAATTTATTATCCATAACATAATCACTAGTTTTCAATCTCCTGCATAATAGATTTATAACTAAAAAATGAGATACCTAAAGAAGACATGCAGAAAATTTGAATTTTATTGCTAATGCTTTTTTACCCACTCATACATATCCATTTGTAAGAAAAAGAAAAGAATAAATTAAAAAGAATAAAAGAATTTGTGTAATTATGAACAAACGACTTTCGGTTATCCTATTAAGGGCCCGTTTGGTTCGGCTTTGGAGAAATGCCCTTGGGAGAATGCAAATACCTTTGAGGTAAAAGGATTTTCCGAAATGCTAGACCTTGTTTGGTAAACTATAATTGTAAAGTGCTTTAGGGAAATATAAGATTGTTTGGTAAACATATATTTGAAAAGCCCTTTAGTGTGACCAAATTAAGTTTTTTAGTTTTAGTATTTTTAAAATTGTAAAAAAGAAACAATGACTATATAACCTTTTACATTTTCATGTTGAGAGTAATGCAAAAGATATATATTAGTAAATTTATTTAAAAATTATATTAAAAGAATTTGATTATAGATAAGATGCAAAGCTCAACTTTTGGCATAGGGTTCTTTTAGGTTTGTTTTCAACTTTGAATAATTTTTTTAATTATTGTACTATTAATCATCTTCGTTAATTAATGATCATTCTAGTGTGTTGATAAAAGTTGGGCTATTGATTGTTAAAAGACAAAAATGACAACAACAAAAAAAAACGGTGAACCCAACATTTGCAAAGGGTTTTTATTATTTTTTTTAAAAAATAAAAATAAAGTCTAATGAAACTCCGTCGCCAATCAACGGCGGTTGGGGTGTGGGGAAGATGATCAATTTAAAATAAATAAAAAAAAGTCAACGGATGAATAGTAGAGGTGGACTTGCATTTCAAAGGCCGATATTTGGCCGAAACACCTCCAATCTTGAACAAACACCTAAATTTTTTCCAAAGGGCTTTCGGGGTTGAAAGCCCCACCTTAACGCTTGAACCAAACCTGGGCCTAAGAGACTAACGAGCCTATTTGGTAAAAATGAAAATTAAGTGTTGAAAAATTTACAATTTGCAATCAACACCAGGTAGATCTACAAGACGCGACACGAGACACATACTTCACAAGCAATGCAATTACCAATTCCAAAATGGATTCGAATCGTAATGCTCGAGGGATAAAAACACTACAAGTGTCATAACTTTCAAAAGGTATACTTATGTGCCACATTTGAAGAAAAGTTAGACACTTGAGTTCCACTTCTAGTAAAACCGGCCGAAAATCATACGTGGCAATTAAATATTAATATTTCTTGCGAGGTGGCTCACCAAAGAGCTAAGTCAACTCTAATTTACCAAAAAACGATGTCGTTTCAGGTGACGTCATCAAAATAGAGCTTTAAATCGGCCAAAACGACGTCGTTTTGGCATAATTTGAATTTTAATATAATATAAAAATTAACTAAATTAATTTTAAAACAAAATAATAATATAATTTATATTTATTATTCTTTAAAAAAAAAAACATAGGAGGAAGGCGGCCGACGGGGCCGAGGGCCGAGCCCTCATCGCCACCGCCTCCCCGCCGTCGCCGGAAGGTGGGGGGGGAGGGTCGGCCAGGGCCGCCGAGCCGGGTCGAGGGCGGCGGCCCCCGACCCCCTCGCCGGCGGCTGCCTCCCTCTTCCTCCTTCCCCCTCCCCCTCACGGCCGGATTTGGCTAAGGGTCGGCGAGCCTCGCCTAGCCGGGCCAAGGGCCGTTGCTCGTCGGGGGCGCTAGGCAGGACCGCAACCCTCACCAGCCGGCCACCGGTCGCTACCCTAGCCGGGGCCCGGTGACCCGGCCGACCCTCCCCTCCATTGCCAGCCCTTCCCTGGCCTTTAGCCGCCTTCCCCCCTCCTTTTAAAATATTAAAATTATTATTTTTAAATATTTAACTAAATTTAATTTAGTTAATTTTTATATTATTTTTTTACCACGTCGGCCCAAAACGACGTTGTTTTTGCATTATTTTGCCACATCGGCATGTAAAAAAGCAGCGTCGTTTTACACTCGCTTTCGCCCGAAATGCTGCGTATGCAATTTGGCGATCCACTTTGTTCCAATTTTGGCACTTAAATGTACATTTCAAAAGTTATAGCACTTAAAGTGTTCATTTTACGCAAATTATGGCACTTCAAGAGTCCGCACCTCAATGCTCGGATATTAGTAAATTTTCATTAGGATATTGAATGGTTGTCGGTAAACGGTCTCTATGCCGATTCATCAATATTATTCCTAATTTACAATGTCATTAATGTCATTTATTCGACGAAATTTTGATAGTAAAAGGAATTACAGATTTGTACAGTGGCCTTAATTGAACGAAAAGATATCAATGGGAGATGCATGAAGAAAGTGGAAGATCGTCGGACGTTCGGATAAGTGGGAAGACAGCCAAAAATTAGTATAGGAGGTGGCAATACGATGATTAACACAGTCAATTAATACCTCATCTATTTCTCTTTAGAACTCAAAACCATCTACTCATTGCCGAGCCAAAGAGACTGTCAAATTAGCTCAAACTACTTATTATTTCACTAATGCAATTGCATTCTCGAGCAAAAGCTGTAGAACACGCGATCGCGCATATATACGGGACGTAGACCTGGACTTACATGTCGGAGAGCATGTTCGGTGCACCTCCGGTGCGCAAAGGAGGGCGAGCTCGGCCTCGAGGTCCCTTCAGGGCTCAGCAGATCCGCCTTCGATTTACTGTCGCAGGTCGTGAACCTTAAACCTCGCTTCACATTGGAGAAGGAAAAGGACTAGTCAGCGAAAGCTAGAGATCAGAGGGTCTCTCTCGAAGCAACGAAAGCGAGCATGAGGACGATTGTTACCAATTGCCACTGCTTCATCCGAGCTTCAATGGCCGCCTCTCTGCGCATGCATGCACTCGGCTCGCATTAGCTCAGTGCATGGAATAATGAGAATGAGACCTAGATGGCTTCTTGAGCTGGGTCATCCATGTCTACACAATGTCCATGTTGTTTGAATTGGAAAAAGGGTGCGATCAAGTCTGTCACATTCAGTCACATTGATCACCTAATGTTTCAGTAATGTGGCCATGGACCCGTTTCATCTTTGGAGGAGACTATCAAGCAGACACTGACGACTAGCATTTTATATAAGCATTGCACAATGTAAATTCTTACATGTATTATCACAGTTGACAGTATATAGAATAACCAGATACACGTTTTAGAGATTCATCGACAATGAAGACTGATGTCTGAGAGCTCCAAACCAGGCAGTAGCTACTAGCAATGCATACGCCGAACCTCCTCTCTTTTTCTCACTCCTCTGCAGCACTGGCAGCGCTCAAATCCACACTGAGGTCGAGAACCTGCCCAGAAGAATGTTAATTTGTCAGCATCTCCCCCTCCCCCTCTCCCCTTCAATATCTTAGCAAGGAAGCTTGGATTGCTGCTATGGAAAATGTTAAGAGTTGAAAAATAACTTCTATATGATCTTCAATCATTTCAAAGCAATATCAGCCGTTTGTCATACTTTTGCCTTTTAACAAACACTTTTGCCTTTTAACTTCTGCCAAAGAATCTAACAATTACATAGTACTATCTCTAATTGGTATTTCCTGTCCTATTCAAAATGTTACACTTCTCAATAATGCTTAAGCTTTGCTATAATTTTACATTTTCAGGACATCTTTGATAGTTTACCAAAGGGGACTATAGACTTGGTTAGCAGAGGGAAACGATAAAATGTGCAGCAGGAGGAATTTTGGGCAGGTTTCATGGTGCTGGAACGTAGATCCGAAAGTTGAGAACTTGTACTTCATAGCAAATAGTCAACAGCCGTCTAACCAGACCAATCGATTGCACTCATTGGACACAAGAAAAAGGGGAGGGCATGGCAGGGCTTATCATGTAACTAGGCTAAATGCATGACAACCTTGTCGAGAAAAACATTAGATCATAACTTCAAGGCTGAGGGAAACAGACGAAAATGCATAATGATCAGGTATAATTAACGAAAAGGGTAGACCCGAGCAGTTCTAATATTAATGGCTTCCAAAGAGTCCTCAAAAACTTCCAACCCACATGAAAACTTGTCAAAGATTATCTCATGCTCGCATCATAATTGATAGCAGGACATTTCCAAGAAGTAATTCTTACCTTTCCAGTGATCTTCGTATACATGTTAAGCACATCCTTAACAGTTGACTCGAAGTGGGTTGTGGCATCATAACTCTGCAGGTATAGCAAGAGGAGATTAACATAATATCAATACAATTAAAAGCTTCCGAACTCCACATACATCACACACACACACACAGAAGAACAAACTCACAGTTGATATGAAGCAGTTGTCAACAGAAGATTCATTGACTGGCTCATATCTATCATAAGTGTCATAAAATATCTCATCAACGGGCCCCAGCAAATTAACACCTGGCTTCAGTTCTATCTCAGGTCGATCAGTTTCAGCCTCCGCCGAAACAAATGCAATAAACTTGCCCTTTGGTGCGACTTTGTGAGAGTTTGAACAACAGAAAAGATACCTGCTCAAACAGGGCATAGTTGAACAAAGAGTTGAAACCATGGAATAATGCTTAGATAATCAGAAGGCCGTGAAAACAGATTTCATTAACCATTGGTAATTTAAGGCCAACCTGTTAAGCAGGCGCATGGAACCATCTGTGAAATTCAAGATCTAAAATGCAAGTATCAAATAGTGTTTAGAAGTGAAATGTGTATCAAGCAGATTCTGATCCTGACTTAAAATGATAGTTCACGTAGAGTTATCATTGATCTCATGGGACAGATACTTAACTCGTTACACTCACATTCATCTCCCTTCCCACCTCAAATACAACAAATGCAGTTAAAAGGAAAAGTGAGAACCTATCTCTCCTTGGACAATAAACATTTTTTTTTTTTTTTTTTTTTTGGACAAGGACAATAAACATTTAGATTTGCATTTTCCGCCTTCATTTCTCGAACAGACATTCAAATAAAACAAAATAAGAAAATATAGTTAGTAATCTCCAATTAGTGTACTCGAGGCCTTACATATCTGACTTGCGACCCAACTGTCTCTGTGGGATGATAACCTGCACTGACTGAGAATAATTGGTATTTGGGATGGGATGGCTCATGATACAGATTGCCCTGGCAACCTTCCCAACTTTCCTAACCTGTACAAGATTACATATTACCACTGAGTACAACGTCCACCCTTGTTGTTGCAAGAGGGAAAAAAAAAAGGTATCCGCATGCCTTCATGTTTACGGGGCTTGTTACTGGTTCTTACTATCTTTAAAAAGTAAAAGAAAACGACTGAGAGGGTGGGGTGTAAAACATTTGCGAGGTTTAGGGCCTTTAGGCCAGAGAAAGTAGACATATCTTAGTGGCAAAATGAATCTTATGTCAGCCACCATAGGCACTAATGCATGGAGCAACAATGATCTTTTTATCAGTAACAAGAGGGTCTGCAGCACATGCGCACACAAGATCTACATGCAAAGAATCTGACAGACAGAAGTGATATGCACCTATTCAACGAACTCCACAAAATTCTTAATCTACAATAGTCTCGTGAAAGATCGCTTAATGATCTTTTGGAATCAATATACTTGCTAGACTGCCTGAGCTAGCACCACTTACATCAAACAAACTGAACTCTGACATAAGTTCGCTTATACGCTGTGATGATTGTGATGCAGTATCATATTCATTACCTTGTTAGGCAAGTAGGAAGGGTCGCAAACAACTTTTTTGCATTTGGCAGTTTCGCCCTCTGACGTGACACCAATGACTTGGCCTTCATCGTTGAACTCCACCTGCAATAACAGCAAAATAAAACAACATTTATTTCCCTATAAGTAGCAGATTTAACTTGAAATTTAACTAGTAAACACCATTTTCATGATATTGGCAGAGAATAAACATATATTTACCAGTCCAAATGTAAATGAGAACCAAATGACCCAATTACCTTGCATTCCCGTTTGTTCAGCATGTAAATTCCACCATATACAGCACTAAGCCGTGCAAATGCCTGGGTTACAAAGGATAAAAGTTAAATATAATCCAAAGCAAACGGTCAGGCATCAGTAATGGATTTGATCCTATACATCAAAACTGCAGCAGCGGCTTGGACATGCATCTGTGACACTAGATGTACCTGAGGGAGCTCTCCTAACCCGTACAAGGGGTAAATATAGGGAGATCCTCCTTGAAAACGAGCAAATGACTCTTCATAGAGCTATCAAGTGGCCAGGGGAGAGAAGAGGAATGTCAATTTAAAGATCTCCAAACAAAATGGGAAAAATTTCTCTTTACGAGCATAATAAAGATGTTTGCTCTGGGAAACAGGATCATTCACCTTCATTCTCCTGACAGTATCCAGGGCAGGCTCATTTAGGTATCGATCATCTCTATGGAGCGCCAAGGCATGACCAATAAATTCAATGGCGTCATCACCAAGACCATATTTTCTGTTCGAAAAACAGAAGCAAAATGACCAAGGGCTCACAGTACCACCAGCTAATATCATTCTACTCATTATGATAGCTGGAACAAAATCTTGCAGAAGAAGAGAAAATGAAAGAGTTATTTAAGTAAGAGCACTGTAAAGACTCTCCAACTTTCTTTTAGACTTTTCTTCTTTTTGATAAGTTATATCACGTACAATACAATATCCAAAATAGGAATGCAGAGGACCACTTCCTGCTACAAGTAGCACATAAAGTAGTATAAGACCGTACTCATCTAGCAAACTTAGCTATCATTTAATCAGTTGTGAGAATGGGAAATTCTAGGCAAAACACTTTGCAATTGCAGTGCAGCATTAACGTTGTATTCAGAGATGGAAATGACATGTCAACCCAGGAAAACATGTAAACATACGCTATCAGTTTTCTTGTTGTCACACGTGTCAGATCCATCCCCTCATGCGTCCTTGGATCATTTTCATTATAATCATGAACGTATGTAAAGAACTTTCGAGCTCGATACTTCTCAAACATGCCCATGAGTGGAGTTTGAAGTGCTTCCATAGCAGTAGCAGGCACTTTGTGAACCTGTAATTGGCCGTACCATATTGTTGAAGAAGAAAGGAAAACTAGGCAGACCTGCAATGATTTTGCAAATGTTCCAATATACGGTCTATCTCCATACCTTTCCCTTATTGAAGACATAGCTGCCATCCACTGCTTTGAAGTACATATACTTGGTAACATCTGTATGGATGAGGACTCGCACCAGAGCACCATTTGCCATTATAAACTACACAGAAGCACTGGTCAGCAAAGAACCGATAAGGAGAATATAAACAATCTGCAAGAGCCTAAATTGTAGGTCAATGAACCAAGTTCAGAATTATACCTTGGGGACCATGTCAACATTATAGTCCCTGCTAGAGCCCAAATGTGCAGGAGGTTTATCACTATTCCTAAATTTCTTCCAGAGCTGCAAGTCACCAATAGCAACTATTCAAACCACCCATTAAAGATAATGCAACAGTGCAGCAAATTGCAGGGGATGTACGGAGAAAGCAGACCTGAATGAGATTAAGTGATGTTGACTCTCCTCCATAATAGTCATTCCTATCCATGTGCAAAACCTGGTTCAAAGGTTCTTCTGTCAGCAACTGAGGAGAGATCCACAATCTATGGTAATTATCTTTGTCTTGGTTATGGGAAGAAGAGAATAGCGAGAGACAACGAGAATAGTTATTTCATTGCGTAATTTGCAACAAATCTCAAAAGAGAAAACCCAAATGCCCTTAGATAATAACAAAGAAGAGCAATTTTCAGGGGGCGCAACCTATACTTTTTGGCATGAACCTGACGGAAGGAACTAATTGTTGAAGGGGCAATCTTCCTTGATTTGACATACTATCTGCCGCAGCAGTCTAATTTTCTAGGAACTTTCCCTCAATCCTCCTCTCTATCCAACAAGATGGAAGAGAAGTGCTTCTTTCTCCATATAAGGCACGGCGACAAGTCGATCGGTCAAGACAATATACGAGTCCACCTTCACCGTCCTCAAAGCTTAAGCTTAAGTAATAATTTAACTTATGCTTGGAAATGACTTCACCTGTCGTCAATATACTCGAGACCGACTCGATTCAACTATCATGAAGTTGCCACTTGCATTTAAGATCAAAGATAGGGAAAACTGGAGTCATCCATGTCCGATGTCTACCGATCACTATATGACAGGACGCAAATCCACTATTTCACTCGAGCTCATCAGCAGCTTAAAACTACTACAGCAAAGCTCAAATTCAACTCCAGACAGGTTTTTCAGATTTTCTCCACTTAAATTAGTATTGCTATTCTCATGTAAATTGGAGTCTTGCCGATCTGTCCCGATACAAATTGAACGTAAGACAATACAACAGCAACCGAAAGTCCAAGGCACTTATTCGAACGTGTCGACCGGCTCTCCAATCCAAACGAACACCAACTCGAAACTGAAGTCAGTGCATGAATCCTTTCCGCAGCGTAAACCAAAACAAAACATCCGTGAATGTAACTACACGAGCTAAATTTCGCTGGAAAAATAAGAGTCGTGCGACTCTCGTCAGGATTCAGACATCAGAAGACATGTGATCGAACTGAACCGAACCGAACTGACCGACTGACCGGTCGAGCAAGGAAATGACCGACGGAGAGATGAAGGAGGAGAGACCTTGAGGCCATCGACGGAGAGGAGGCCAGAGAGGATGCACTCCTTGAGGCCGGTCGAGCACGACGACATCGTACTTCTCGTCCATGGCAGCCGATGATTGGTGGTTAGAACAGATCGGGAAGGTCTTGAGGTTAGACCAGGGTACGAGGAGAGTGGCGGGTATTTGAAGACTCGGAAGAAGAACGGGGAAGGTGGCGGGGCGAATATGGTGGCGTGGCGTCTGCAATGAAGGCGGGAATATTAATGAAAACGACGCTGAGAATTCGTTGCTTGATGTTACGAAGAGAGGGATATATGACAAACTTGCGGACGGCATCTGCTTCCCGCTCCTTTTTACTTTTAATTCCATTACTATCATTTAGTAACTTGATTTTTCCTCCGTTTTTTAGCATAATTAGTTCGTAACTTATTGATTTAAATTTTTAAGTGAATATAATCCAATTAGATATATTAATGAACTTGGGTTTGAACTTCCTCTTAACGATCTCTGATCCGTCAAATGATTAAGTGAGGTCAAGTTTATATTCGAGGAGAAACTCCACTCACTTAAAGCTATATGCTAATGGAAAAATAGTAAATTAAATAAAAATATGAAAAACCTATAAATTAAAATATCAATAAAGAATTTGATCGATAAAATATATATTTATAAAGAACTTAGGGCTGATGAACCATTTTGCGACTTGGACTTAGTAAGCCCAATTTCATGCGGATAGCTCTTTTATTTATAAATGGGTTACACATGATACAAGTTAAAATAAAAATAAAAATAAAATGAAAAAGGAAGAAAAAGCAGGGAAAACAATAAATTAAGAAAAGAAGAAAAGCCAGGACAAAAAGAGAAAGAATCGAAGCGCATTCATTTCTTCGCTTGTCGTCCTCGAAAGCCCGCCCCTTCCCCCTCATCAGATTATGTGCTCCTCACCACCCCTTTAACCACCCCTCCTCCTCCTCCTCCACCGCCACCATCACCGCCACCACCACCGCCGTTCCCATCCCTTCTCGAACTCCGCAATCTCAAGTTTCGCCGGCCGCCCGCCCGAACCTTTAATCCCCTTCTGGGTCTTAGCAGGGGAGCGAGGCCCGAGATGAAACGGCCCCCCGCCGCCGGCGAGGACGCCGAGGCCAAGAAGAAGAAGCTCTGGCCCGACCAGGAGGAAGAGGGAGCCGCCCCCGCGGGGATGGCATGGCCCCACCGGCCGAGTTCACCCACCTCAATGAGGGCCTGCTGTTTGAGGTGCTCAAACACGCGGACGCCCGCACGCTCGCTATGGAGGCAAGCGGTAGAGGTGGCTCGGAGGCGAGTGGCAGGTTGGGTCAAACGCACTTAATGTCGAAAATGAATTAGACATTCTGACCCATTTTTACCTATACAGTTCAGCTTAAAACTTTTTTTGGACACTTTTAATTGGACCCTTATATATTTATGACCCACGTGCAACCCATTAACACAAAATATGAGTTAGAAAATGGATTCCTAGCCTATTTTGACACCTCTAGCAATCTTCCCAGGCGAAATGTATCGGATTTCTACTCGGTGTTCTCAATAGTGTTGATGAACTCGGTACATCATGGACTAAGCAACACAAGCTGTTTCAATGAAATGGGGACAATGAAGACACATCCAGTTCATTATGGAACAAGAGTAAGTGAGAATTTACCCCAAGCAACATGCAATATAAGCTTGTTATAGATTAGGGGTGATCAATTCTAAAGTGGATCTAGATTTCACTTGGAACCAAACAACAGTATAGAGATAATTTTGAGAAATTCAATTTCAACAATCCCATTGACATCCTATCAAGTTCTCATTAGTCTCTAGAGCCAGTTATCAATTTTTAGAATTTAGAATCTACCATGAAACCAACTTTGGAATTGAATTTGCAACTCCAAGGTCCACTTGGAAGCCAATCGATTCCTTTTTATTTTTCATTTTTTGCTACATTTTTAGTCAAGCAACCAAAAAAGTTTCCCTTTAAATAGATAGAGCTTTCATCAGCAAGATTGCCATCACAAACAAAACCATTTATAAGTAAAATAATCTATTTAAACTAACAAGAGAAGTTGTATTATGTTACCATGTAAAGTAAATGAAAGAGGTTGATTCAAGAATAAACTAGAAACACATGTAAAAGAGTAGTGATTAATTAATTTGAGGTTTCCAAAGAGCAAAGGAGACTAGGTTTCTTCTACAATGAGTATACATATATGTTGCTGGTGGATTCTAATGGGTACATATCTTGCACATGCACCAAAGCATTGAAAAGTAATTATAGTAAGGAGAGAGCATATTGAATAACATTAGTAATGAAATGATGTTTCAAATTCTAAAAGTTTGATATTCTTTGGTATAAAATTGGTGAAAAGATCCATATATACTACTAGTTTTATGCCTATTTTGGTTTGGTTCGATTATCTGATTTCTAGTCCAATTTTACAATTCCAATCCGGTTTGATTCCATTCCTACCTAGGTATCACGAATCGAACCACATAGTATTGTTCCAAAATATTTGGAACTAGACCGAGAATTCTGAAATTGAGAACTGCACCAATTTTAAGAGTCGGAGTCTAGTATGGTTGCAGTTCTATCCATGACTCATGCTCACCCTTAGTATGAATAACCCATCTAAAGAACCTTACAAAAAATAATAATAATAATAATAAAATAACCCATCTAAAGAATCACTCGACTTCTTTTCAAATTAATCACGACTTTTCTTTAAAGATTGTACGAGGTTAGGAAGAACCTCATTGGTAACATGTCAAATAATGTCTCGATTCCATTATTTTGTTCTCGGAACAAAAAAAAAAACACTCTGTTTGGTAACTTTTTATTCCCAAGAATAAATTTGGTGTACAATCAAGAGATAAAAAAAAAAAAAAATGTTTTTGTTCTCGAAACGACTCAAAATCAAGCATTGTCTTTTTCTTTTCTTTTCTTTTCTTTCTTCTTTTCCTTTTTTCTTTCGGCGACCTTGCCAAAGGTGGCTAGGTGAACACAAACCTCGTTAAGATCTAGCGAGTCTCAACCTCACCCGAATCTTGGGGAGGTCGAGCTCGCCCAACCACTGGCAAAGCTCACCCTTGCCCATTCACTGCAAGATCACCCTCCCCATGGCCAGGCGACCGCCACCTTGCCGTGCGGTGGTTAGGCGAGGCTTGGCCTTGCCTTAGCTAGGTGAGGCTTGTGGCGAGGTCGACCTCGCGGTGGTTGGATGAGGGTGTGCCTCACCAAATTTGGGCGGGATTGAGCCTCATTAATCGCCAAGTGAGGCTTAGGTCAACGAGGCTCCTTGAGGCGATGATCGGCAAGTGGAAGAAGAAGAAGAATAAGAATAAAATGAAAAAAATATATAATAAAAATTATTTAAAAAATTAAAAGAAATTTTGAGTTACAAAAAATCTTAAGGTCGTACCAACATTTCTATTCCAAGAATATAATTTTGTATAGTTATGAAACACTTCAAATGCTCGAAATTCATTTAGAGAACAAAATTAGAAAAAAATCATTTCTAAACAAAAATTGTTTTCAAGAATATAATGATTACCAAACACACTCAAAGAGTACAAAATTCTTATTCACGTGTACAAACAAGTTCTAGAGCTCATCATCTAAATTTTACGGTCAAATCTCACCTAATTTCTCTAGAAATTGATGATTGTTTGTATTTGACATGAGATTGTGGAATTAGCGCATCAATTGTCATAAATATAAATCTTTACGGTCCTTAATCATTAGCTTGAACCTCGTGCATAATAGATTTTATAACTTAAAATGTCGGTCAACTTCCTTTCGGAACTTAAAATTTTCTACCTCATTTTTCTAAAGACTAACTTCAAAAAATTAACAGTATCTATCCCCGTGCGGATCTACATGAATATGCCCTGGCTGCAAGACCATGGCCTATGGTCAGTGCCGGCCATGGCCGAGTACCAGCCGGCCATAGACCAAAGAGAAAGAAAGCAAAAGAAAAGAAAAGAAAAGAAGAAGAAGAAGAAGGAGGAGGAGAAGAAGAAATGACGAAGAAGAAAAATAAGAGAAAAAGAGATGCAAGTCTACGAGAGAAAAGAGGCAAAAGGAGAAATATCTAACAAGTGGACCCATGAGAGACATGTGCCGCTCAATGGATGGACAATTTTTGTTAACACGACTTGGCGTAATCACAGTGCATCGATATTTTCTCAGCTGTAGAGATGTAAAAAATAATAATTAAGACAATCAACCAATTTGGAACTTAAAAACTCGTTCCCTATTTGAATTTAATTAAAATATTAGATAAGATACAGTCTTAAGATTAAATAGAAAATTAATTGTATCAAATTTACTAATTGTACATCATTAATTGTCAACACCGAATTATAAAATGCTCTCAACCTTCCCAATCTAGTGAATATACAATATATATGATATGAAGGTGCGAGTGCATATTCGTGTATTCCTCTCGACATTAATCTCGAAATGAACTAAAGTTGGTGAAAAAAGAAATACGCCCAAGGATTCGAAGTGAGATGGCCGACATTGGGTGCAAATGACCTTTGACCATCGGAACTCATTACTGGCAATATCCACCAAGACAATGCTACCGAAAGCGCCCTCAAAATTGGCTCAAACTAGTTCTCGCTTCACTAGTACAATCGCATTCTCGAACAAAGCCGTAGGACACACGATGGCACATGGATACGTGAAGGCATAGACTTACATGCTGGAGGGCTTGTTCGGCGCGCCTCCGGTGACCTTGGCGGCGCGAAGGAGTGCGAGCTCTGCATTGAGTTCCTTCAGCTGACTCAGCAGTTCCGCCTTCGGCTTCTGTCGCAGCTGATGAACCTTAATCCTCGCTTCACAGTGAGCAAGAAAAAGGACAAAGTCAGCAAAAGCTAGAGATCAGAGGGTCTCTCTTGAAGAGACGAAAGCGAGCATGAGGACGATTGTTACATATCGCCTTTGCTTCGTCTGAGCTTCAATGGCCGCCTCTCTGCGTGGGCACTAGGTTCATGTGACTATCTAATCATACGAGTCCCACACGAGTCTTATCAAATCAATTAACGCCCCTACACTCGGCTCCCATTAGCTTGGCGCATGGAATAATGAGAATGAGACCTAGATGGCTTCTTCAGCTGGGTCATCCATGTGTACAGAAAGTCCATGTCGTTTGAATTGGAAAATGGTTGCAATCAATCCAGTCATATTGATCGCGTGATATTTCAATAATGTCTCCACAGACTGTTTCATCTCCGGATAACACTATCAAGCAGACACTAATGTCTAGCATTGCAAATAAGCAGTGCACATTTTGCATGTAAATTCTTACATGTATTATCACAGATGATAGTACATAGAATAACCAGAAACGCATTCTAGAGATTCATCGACAATAAAAATCGATGTCTGAGAGCTCCAAGCCAGGCATTAGCACTGCATGCGCCGAACCTCTCAATTCTCATTCCTCTGCAGCACTGGCCGCGCTTAAATCCACACTGAGGTCCAGAACCTGCCCAGAAGAATTTAATTTTGTCAGCTTCTCTCTCTCTCTCTCTCTCTCTCTCTCTCTCTCTCTCTATATATATATATAATGCATAAGCTATACCATTATTTTACATTTTCAGGACATCTTTGATCATTAATTGAAGGGGACTATGAACTTGATTAGCAGAGGCAAAAGACAAAATGTGCAGTAGGTGGAATTATTGGGCAGGTTTCACGGGACAATAAAGTAGGTCCAAAAGTTGAGAACCCATACTGCATAGAAAATAGCCGACACCCTTCCAACCACACCAATCAAGATTGCACTAATTGGACACAAAAGACGGAAGGGCATGGCACGGCTTATGTAACTAGTCCAAACGCATGATAACCTTGTTAAGATAAACATTAGATCATAACTTAAAGACTAAGTGAAACAAACAAAAGTGCATAATAGTCAGATATAGTTAACGAGAAGGGTAGACCCGAGCAGTTCTAATATTAATAGCTTCCAAAGAGTCCTCCAACTTCCAACCCACGTGAAAACCTGTCAAAGATTGTCTCATGCTCGCCACGCCAACAAAAGAATTTATCATCAAGTTCATAGTTGATAGCAGAATATTTCCGAGAAGTTATTCTTATTTCTTACCTTTCCAGTGATCAATGTATACATGTTAAGCACATCCATGACAGTCGACTCGAAGTGGGTTGTGGCATCATAACTCTGCAGGTATAGCAAGAGAGAGATTAACATAATATCAATACAATTGAACCTGAACTCCACATATTCATCACCCCGAGAGAGAGAGAGAGAGGAACAAAACTCACAGTTGATATGAAGCAGTTGTCAAGAGAAGGTTCATTGACTGGTTCATATCTATCATAAGTGTCATAAAATATCTCATCAACAGGCCCCAGCAGATCAACCCCCGGCTTCAGTTCTATCTCAGGTTGATCAGTTTCCGCCTCGGCTGAAACAAATGCAATGAATTTGCCCTTTGGTGCGACATTGTGAGAGTATGAACAGCAGAAAAGATACCTGCTCAAACATGGGCACAGTTGAATAAGGAGTCATAAACAAAGAACAACGCTTAGATAATCAGAAGGCCATAAAAATATATTTTATTAACCATCGGTAATACAAGACCAACCTATTAAGCAGGCACATGGGAACCATCTGTGCAATTCAAGATCTAAAATGCAAGTGTCAAATCATATTTAAAAGTCAAAGGTGGCTCAAGCAGATTCTGATCCTGACTTAATATGATAGTCTACGTAAAGTTAATTAAAAAATCATTAATCTCATGGGACAGAAATTTTATTAGTTAGCCTTATGTTTTTCTTTTTGGTGAAAGTGATCATATTAAGCTGAAACCAATAATTACATAAAAAACGGCACCAAAACAAACACTCATAATGAATAAAGGAATAATGAGTGGAAGGGTGCCAAGAGAAAAAAGAAGGGAAGCCAACAAGGTACAAAACGCGGTTAAGCTGCACAACTACAGCCACAACCAAAAAGGACAAAAACAAAAGAAGGCGACCAGCTGGCCAACCAGAAATTTTACTAGTTACCCTTATGTTCGTCTCCTTTCCCACCTCAAATACAACAATCGCAGTTAAATGGATAGGTGAGAAGCTATTTCCTTTTTCCCAATAATCATTGAGATTTGCTTTTTCCCCCTTCATTTCTCGAACGGACTTTCACATCAAATAGAATGAGAAAATATAGCTAGTAATCTCCAATTAGTGTACACAAGAACTTACATATCTGACTTCCGACCCAACTGTTTCTGTGGGATAATAACCTGCACTGAATGAGAATCATTGGTATTTGGGATCGGATGGCCCATGATACAGATTGCCCTGGCAACCTTCCCAATTTTCCTAACCTGCGCAAGTTCACACATTGCCACTCAGTACGACATCCAATGTCGTTGCAAAAGAAAAGAGGTGTGCATGTCTTGTGCCTTCATGGTTATTGGGGCTTGTTACTGGTTCTCCATTTTCAAAAAATTAAAAGAAAAGGACCGAGAGGATAGGGTGTAAAACATTTTGCAAGGTTTAGGGCCTTTAAGCCAGAGAAAGTAGTCATATCTTAGTGGCAAAAAAATTATTACGTCAACCACCATATGCACTGATGCGACAACAATGATCCACATGCAAAGAATCTGACAGATAGAACCAATATGCACCTATTTAACCAACTCAACAAAAGTTTAATTAACAATAGTCTCATCTTACGGAAACAAATATACTTGTTATACTACACGAGCTAGTACCACTCACATCAAACAAACTGAACTCTGACATAAGTTCGCTAATACACTGTGATGATCATGACGCAGGGTCATATTCATTACCTTGTTAGGCAAGTAGGAAGGGTCGCAAACAACTTTTTTGCATTTGGCAGTTTCGCCCTCTGATGTGACACCAATGACTTGGCCTTCATCATTGAACTCGACCTGCAATAACAGCGAAATAAAACAACATTTTGTTCCTATAAGTAGCAGATTTAACTTGAAATTTAGCAACTAAACACCGTTTTCATGATATTCGAAGAGAATAAGCAAATATTTACTAGTAAAAATACAAGCGAGAACCAAATTACCTTGCATTCCGGTTTGTTCAACATGTAAGTCCCACCATATACTGCACTAAGCCGTGCAAATGCCTGGATTACAAAGAGAAAAAGTCATACAGAATCCAAAGCAAATGGTCAGGCATCAGCAATAGATTTGATCCAGCGTATCAAAACTGCAGCAGCAGCTTGGACATGCATCTGTGACTCCAAATGTACCTGAGGGAGCTCTCCTAACCCATACAAGGGATAAATATAGGAGATCCTCCTTGAAAACGAGCAAATGACTCTGCATAGAGCTATCAAGTGGCCGATGGAAAGAAGAGGAATGTCAATTCAGTGCTCTCCAAACAATATGGGAAATATTTCTTTTTACGAGCATAAGAAAAAAGTTTGTTCTGGGAAACACGATCATTCACCTTCATTCTCCTGACAGTATCCAGGGCAGGCTCATTTAAGTATCGATCATCTCTATGGAGTGCCATGGCATGGCCAATAAAATCAATGGTGTTGTCATCCAGACCATATTTTCTGTTCAAAAATCAACGGAAGCAAAATGACCGAGGGTTTTGCACCTTAACCAGCTAATACTATCCTACCGATTATGATAGCTGGAAAAAAATCATGCAGAAGAAGAGAAAATGAAAGAAATATTTGACTAAGAGCACTGTAAGGACACTCCAACTTTATTTTAGAATTTTCTTCTTTTTAATAAGTAATATCAATTACAATCCAATATCCAAAACAGGGATGCGGAGGACCCACTTCCTGCTCCAGGCAGCACATAAAGTGGGATAAGACAGTAAATATCTAGCAAATTTAGTTTATCATTTGATCAGTTCTGAGAATGGGAACTTCTAGGCAAAACACTTTGCAATTGCAGTGCAGTATTAATATTGTATACAGAAATTGAATTGACATGTCAACCCATGAAAACATTTAAATACATACGCTATCAGTTCCCTCGTTGTTACAAGTGTCAGATCCATCCCCTCATGTGTCTTTGGATCATTTTCATCATAATCTTGTACATATATAAAGAACTTTCGAGCTCGACGCTTCTGAAACATGCCCATGAGTGGAGTTTGAAGTGCTTCCATATCAGTAGCAGGCACTTTGTGAACCTGTCATTGGCAGTACCATATTGTTGAAGACAAAAGGAAAACCAGGCAGACTTGCAATAATACTGCAAATGTATGTTTTAATACAGGGTCCTTCTCCATACCTTTCCCTTACTGAAGACATAGCTGCCATCCACAGCTTTGAAGTACAGATACTTGGTAACATCTGTATGAATGAGAACTCACCAGAGTACCATTTGCCATCATAAACTACACAAGGGCACTAGTCAGCAAAGAATAAATAGGGATAAACAATCTGGCAGAGCTTAAAGTGTAGGCCAATTAACAAAGTTTAGAATTGCACCTTTGGGACCATGTCAACATTATAATCCTGCTAGAACCCAAATGCGCAGGAGGTTTATCGCTATTCCTAAATTTCTTCCAGAGCTGCAAGTCACCAATAGCAATAAAGATAAGGCCACAGTGCAGCAAATGGCAGGAACATACGAAGAAAGCAGACCTGAATGAGATTAAGTGATGTTGACTCTCCTCCATAATAGTCATTCCTATCCATGTGCAAAACCTGGTTCAAAAGGTTCTTCTGTCAGCAACAGAGCAGAGATCAACAATCTATGGTAGTTATTCTAGTCTCGGTTATGGGAAAAAGAGAATAAGGAGGGACATCTAGAATAGTTATTTCACCGCATTTTTTGCAACAAACCTCAAAAGAGAAAATCCAAATGCCCTTAGATAATAACAGAGAGCGACAGAATAGGGAATAATTTCATGACAAGCAACATGAAAGTGCTAAAGTAGCATGAACGTTGAAAAAGAAAATGTTAGTACATAAATAAACTCGTGGAATGGATATAGCGTTGAACAGTACTTGCTTCAGTAAGTTCCCATAGCATATAAGTAACAATTAGCCTTATCAATGTTATGAGGAAGCAAACACAGCTAGCTCTAGTCTAGCCTTGAATGACATTCAGCACTTCCATTAACGTGATTTTCCACGAAAAGTGTTTCGGCCAGCTGTAAAAGCAGAGGGAAGCGAGGGCTGCTAGTCCACTTGCCAGTACCAGAATGGTAGAAGGGTGTGGATCATTTAAAAGTGGCCAACCGACCAAAGTATTCCGCTGTCCTACTAGCTCAGGACAGAGCTACGGTATATGGAGGTATTCTTATCGCAATTGTTTGATATGCTACAGAAATCGCAGGATCACATACCAGACTCAGCTTAGAGACCAAGAAGTCCGATAGGTATACCCGCAACATATCAAGTCTATAGGGTCTGGTTTATTTTCTGGCAGAGCAACTTAAGCAACCTATAATTTTTGGCATGAGACTGATGGAAGCAACCAATCGTCGAAAAGGGCAATCTCCCTTGAGTTGACATACCATCTGCATCTCTCCAACAAGATGGAAGAGAAGTGCTTCTGTCTCCATTGAAGGCATGGTGACAAGTCAATCGGTTGAGAGAATTTACTACTCCGCCTTCACTGTCCTCAAAGCTTGAGATTGAGTACTTCAATTAGGCCATTCAAATAATTTAACTCATGCTCAAGAATGACTTCACATGAAGTCAACGTACTCGAGACTAACTCGATTCAATTGTCGTGAAGTCACCCCTTGCATTTGAGATCAAAGACCACATGACAGGACGCAAATTCACAATTTCAATCAAGCTCATCAGCAGCTCAAAACCACAACAGCAAAGCTCAATCTAACTGCAGACCGGTTTCTCAGATTATCTCCGCTGGAATTAGTATCGCCATTCTCAAGTAAAACCGGTTAGCAAAGCTAGGTGCTCTATTTCAAGAGCCTCGCTCATCCGTCCCAACACAAATTGAACGCGAGAAATACACCAGCAGCCAAAGTCCGAGGCAATCAATCACATCAAAACGATGCTCACGAGTCCCAATCGCGATCTCCTCAGCACCGATCTCCACCGCTCCAAATCCGAACATGATCAACCGACTCGCCAATCCATACCAACACCGACTCAAAACCGAAGTCAGCACGTAACACAACTTCCACGGATCCAACGACGCAAGCTAAATTCCACGCGATATCTACTCTCGGTATCGCGAATCTTATCAGGATTCAGACATCGGAGCCAGAGGACATGAGATCAAATCGAATCAAACCAACTGATCGAGCGAGGAAACGACAGAAGGAGGAGACGGAGGAGGAGGAGGGGGGGAGGAGAGGACCTTGAGGCCGTCGACGGAGAGGAGGCCGGAGAGGATGCACTCCTTGAGGCCGGTCCCGAGCACAACGACGTCGTACTCCTCGTCCATGGCGGCCGCTGCCGATCGTGTGCCGAGCAGATCGGAGAGGTCCGGAGGCGGAGGCGGAGGCGAGGCGAAGACTAGAGCGGCAGATATTTGAAAAGCCGTTGAAGAAGTCCCGGGAAATTTCGCAAAAACGACGCTCGAAATTCGTCGTTTAACGGTGAAGACGGGCCTACGACAAGCTCGTGGATTGCGGCTGCTTCCCGCGACCTTTTTCACTTTTATTTATATTTATATCATTTAATTAATTTGTTTTTTTTTTTTCTATTTTTAGTATGGCCATGTAGATGAGAAGGTTCTGATGAACTCGATGCGTCGTGGACCAAGTTACACCAGCCGTTTTTGATATAGTGAGGTCGCTTTTATTGACAATCGAGACATATCCGGACCATTATGGATTGAAAGCGAGTGAGAATTTACCCTAAACGACATGTAATTAAAGCTTGTTATGAATTCTTGTACATGGGTGTAAACATGGCCAAAAGCTCGTAATCTAAAATTCTACTATTAGTATCTCCGGTAATTTCTCTAGTAATTAACGATTGTTTATATTTCCACCATCTAAAGTGAGAGTATAGTTTTAGTGAATCAATTATCACCTATCTAAAACTTTATTGTTCATAATCACTAGTTTTCAATCCGTGCAAAAATGGATTTTATAACTTAAAACACTTTTTATATCTCTTTCGAAATTTAAAATTTTTTACCTCATTCATCTTAAATTAATTTTAGTAAAAGAAGTATCAATATTATTTATACCTAGTGCGAATCTGGCAATCTGCACGGATAAATAAAAAGAACATAGAAAATGTAGGTACCCTAGAAAAAACTTGCGGAAGAGGTTGAGATGCAATAATTTAATACAACCGACCACTACCTCATCTATTCCTCTTTGGAACTTATAAAGTTGTACCTGATTTAAAATAAAATACAATTTTAAGATTAAATCCAAAAAAAGTAATTTCAAATCTAATAATTGTACTTAATAATTGGCCAATCCCCAATTAGGATGCTCCAATCTTTTCCTAAAGTTCGTGTACAAAATTTGCCCGAGGATTCGAAGAGCAAGGGCCGATGTCGGGTGCAAATGACCTTTTTCAAGAGGATGAGTGGTGCCGAGGCCATTTTGAGCAAGTTTTGTTTGACCTTTAATTTGGCTTTTACTATTTTCAGAAAGTTCTCGAAGGATTAATGATCATTTTCTTCCAACTTTGCCCTCGCTAACATTTTTCGGATACCTATTTTGCCTTCATTTTATACAATTTATCATCTCTCTCGACCAAATGCACCTACTATCTATCGCTCCATATTCCAATCAATGCAAGCCCAAAGTCGACTATTGTGAGGGGACGATTGTTGAGGACTAACTGTCATTAAGGATCAAGTATAGTTGAGGATCGATGGTTGCTAGTTGCCTATATTTGGGTTCACGAGATTTGAGTTTGCGCTAACTGGTTTTACTGACGTATGGGTTCTCCAAGATTTGGGTTGTTGAGATTGTGTGACCATCGGCGTCACCTCTCCTAGGGCCATTGAGGTCACACTAACCCTCGGCTGCTAGAGGATTTGTGCACTTCACCTTGCTTGGGCCATTTTAAGTCATGTGAGGTTAGGTGAAAATTATGTTATCTTATTAAGCATTACCTAAGAGACGATTATAATAATAATAATTATAACTCTAGAAGAACCTAAATTTCTCAATCTACCATATATTTGGACTTGAATCACTATACTCGCATTTTCTTTGGGCATCGAAACACGTGGGCCTCCAAGATGAGGAAATCAGAACACTTAACAAGGGCCTAATTGTCAATTGACACCATTTGCTCAAAATTTTAAAAAGAAAAATCGAGAAGGCTCTTCCTTTGGCTAATATCACAAAATGGACTTATTAATGAATGTTTCAAGGCACCGGTTGAGATGATATTCGTTAAAAATGCACTCGATTAAGAACAATATACTTTTCAAAATATTAACGTCGCATAATTCGAGAACAAAAATTATAAGATTTTCTCAAGTTGATTATTTAAAAAGTGTCTTAAGACACTCGTTAATCAAATTTATCTAATCAAATTAAGAGTGAAGATGGTTCAAACTCGACGAGGGATTAGTGGATTATGAGCCGATGCCAAAAGCTCGTATTAAGAGCGACAAGAAAAAAGATGCCCTTCTTTTGTCCGTCCAAAAAAAAAAATTGTTTAGAGGGGAAATTGTGCAAATATCGGAGAATTTGGGGGCGCATAACTGCAAATAAGCAAAAGTTGGGGGCAGGGGGAGAAAGAGAGAGAGGAGACTGGACAGGTGCGTGCGCAATGATTGCGGTGGGACCCACTCCCCTACCCGTTTGCTTGCGTCACGGACCCTCTTTCTGTGGTCGTGGTGACTCTCGTTTTCATCCCCACCTCCCTCCTTTATTTTCTTGCCTTCCCTTTTCTCTCCCGTCGAATTTTTAATTTTGTCCCCCTCCTCTCCTGAAAAAAAAAAAAAAAAAAAAAATTGTTCTCGACTTCAATCATATAATCTTCAAGATTGTTCCGTGGCGGGGTTTATTCGTCTTAGAACACTCGACTAATCTCGACGGACCACGCTAATTGTGAGACCAACCTTGTATTCATCGGGATAGAAGGAGAAGTCTCGAGGAGAATCCGCTTACGCCCCTTGATTTGTTTCATTACTTTTGATATGACCTCAATTTCGTTTCTCTTTTTGAAATCTATATTAGCATATTATTACAGGCTCTTCTCTTAATATTATTTAGGGATTTCGACACGCGAGACTTTAGATAATTAGAAATGATTTCTTGTCGCAAGATTATTTTTGCTAAATCCTCATGGACCGCCACCTGGATGCCATATGAGCAATCCTACAAGAGAACCAATTATGTAACTTGTGCAATTTCCTAATTGTTTCTCTTCATAGAATGATGTGATGTTCACGAACTTTCCGGATGCTATTAAACGTGTGTTTTTGAATTACCAACGTAGTCAACATCTCATGGAGATTTTTGTAATATCGAAATATAATATTAGAAGATATTATTTGAATCGTCTTAAATTTTTATCACTATCTCACATGCGGTGTTCATTTATTATGTGAATTTACTGAGAGGCTTTCAAATTTCCAGAGCAAGCACTTCATACCATATAAGAAAAAAATAGTAAAGATGAAATGGTAGAATCTCCTTTTAAGGCTCCGCGCGAAAAAAAAGAAAACCTCGATTTATTTATTTATTTAGTAATTGGTCAACGAGAAAATTACCCGCTCCTCTTTCTTTTTTTTTCCATCGAGTAACACAAGCCGTTCATTTTCCTCAAAGAAATAATTATTTTACATTACTCACCCCCGGTCATGCACGCACGCGTATTTCCTCGAGCTAATTTAACATAAAAAATCATTTCCTGTGAATTTTTAAAACATAAAATCGAGAATATTCTCAAATGCGAGAGATGAGAAACTTTCTTTTCGATTGACGAGACAAGATGCATGAATCCAACATGTTAAAATAAAAAATACATTCAGACTAGGCATCAAATTATTGAGCTACCGACAGAAGTTTCTATCGAAAGATTGTTTTATGCTAACAACATTTAGAATCGGGACGTCTTATCAGTGCCAATTCTAAACACCGTGTGAATACAAAAATTCATAAGAATTCACTGTGGCAAGTGACATCCTAAGTGTCGTGAAACAAATAAAAAAAATAAAATAAAATAGAATAAAATGAAATGCAAAAAAAGTAAATAATAATAATAATATCAGGGATCTCCCCTCTCTCTCTCATGCTCCATTTACCGGTCCACAAAATTCTCAGAGCACCACCAGAAAAAATAAATAAATTAATTAATTAATTAAAAAAAAAAGGAAAAAAGACGAGGGGTTTTTGCTCTCTCTCTTCCCCAATCACTGAAATCTCCCTGAGGTTCGATTCTCCCCCATCTCCTCTCCTCTCCTCTCCTCTCCCCCTCCGCATCTCCCCAATCCATTCGATTCCCCCATTCTCTCTCTAGACCTCTCCCTCTCTCTCTCTCTCTCTCTCTCTCTCTAGAGCTTCTCTCTCCTCTCCGCACCTGGTTTTTGCCGCGTATCCCCGCTCCGCGATCGAGGAATTCGTCGCAGCATTTGTCCGCCCTTCTCGATCGCCTGCGGCGACGGCGGCGGCGGCGGCGGCGGCGGCGGGGACGGGTCGCCGGATCTCTTTCCGATGGTGGAACGCGTCGGGTGCTCGCGGAGCTGATGGTCGAGGGAGGGAGCGCTCTTCTTTCTTTTGGCGGCGGCCGAGGTTCGATGCCGATGTGGTGACGTCGGAGGCGATCGAGGATTTCGTCGATTTCTCGCTGCTTTTTCCGGTGCCGGAGTGAATCGATGGTTGCTCGTATTGCGTATTCCGCCGCCGTCTCGTCGCAGAAGCCTGTATTGAACCGATTCGAGCTTAGACTGTTGATTTCCTTGATTGAGCAGTCCGGGCGAGCTGTTATGGAGAGGTAAGGTAGCTGCGGTTTTCGGTAGGAGGGAGCGAGGTGAGGATATAAGGTGCTTTTCTTCGATCGTTTGATGACTCGAGGTCGGAGTCGGCTCGGCATACGGAGTTTCTCGAATCGGGAGAAATAAGCTTTGAGTGATCTTGATCGGGATCGGGGTGCTTCTCTCTGTGTTCTCCGTAGTTCAGAAGAGATGGAAGGAGAGAAATGCTTTGTGGCGTGGAGCAATGACCTGGAGGCCGGGAATCGGACGGACCGCGAACGTTTCGGGAAATCGGGTGAACCGAAGCTCGAAGAGAGTGGAAATGGAGATTTTGTCGACGGGAGCGGGGATCTCTGTCTGGAAGACAGCGAGGGGCCTAACGCTCTGCTCGACGGATGGTTCCCGTGTGAGCAAGGATGCGAGGACATCGTCGTGTTGCCCTTGCAGCTCCAGAAAGCTCAAGTCCAGAGTCGGCGCGGCGGATTCGGGACTCTCGAAGAAGGAGAAGTATGGGCCGGACAAGAAATTGAGTCGGCAAGACAGGATCGAGCTGTGCAGGCTGTTTCAGGGAGCGGTGAGCTCGCACGATTGGGAATTCGCCGAGAGTTTGATACTGTTGGCTGATCCCCCGACGCTTAATGATACTCTATGTATTGCTTTGGATTCCATATGGTTCTTGAGCACGCATCAAGAGTTGCATGGGATCACCGGATTAATAAAGAAAATCATTGCTAATGGTGCTTATGACTTCACGAGAGCGGCTCTTAGGACTTCGTTTCTGGCTTCCTGTGTCTCGGCTTGCCAAAGTCGGACAATGAGTTTGGCAGATACAGTAACTATGATGGCCCAAAGGTAAGAACTGGAGCTTTCTACTGATAGATTATGTCTGATTGGCAAAGTTCCATGAACTATTCGTGCTGCAATTTAGCTGACATAGATCTGCAGATCTTAGATCACCGATGGCTATGAATCTCTATATCTGTTCTTACTATATCTGTTTTGCTTTTTTGTGGCTGTACTAATTATTTAACCTGCACAATCTGTGGCAGTATTGTTGCAGTTCTTGCTCATTTCTATCCCATGTTATGTACGTCCTGATTTGTACACTGCTTTCGACTTTTGATAGATCTTGTCTTGTCGGGGATCCATGCTCCGTGAATTAGTGTCAATTTGATCAACTGCAGGTCAAAAAATTGAGATAAGGTGTTAGATCGATAAAAGTTAGCTGGTGTTCCTCTTTTCTAAATCCTTAAAACACATGCTATTTGTTGAGAGGGATTTCTTGCAATTAACCAAGAAAGTAATGAACGCATGCAATGATATGTAGCCGCTTCAACCATACTTGTGTGGAAAATCAGTGCATGGAGCTTATACATTTCCCTCCCTATAAGAATCTCATTATTGCTTTCTGTCAGGTTGCACGAGCGTCTCCAGGAGTGTAATGGTGATGAGGTTTTGAAGGCGGAGGCTGGTGCGAAGGTCCAAAAATTCTCTGAATGGGCATTGAAGTGTATAGGATTGCATTCCCGGTGCCAAGGAAATAGAGATAGGATCAACCACAGCTCAGCTGTTGAAATTCAACTCCAGCTTTCTGCATTTAAGACATTCCTGGATCTTGCTGGTAATCATCTTACAGGGAAGGACTTCACAGAGGCTTTTGACGCAGCTTGCTTTCCTCTTACTCTTTTCTCTAGTACATTTGATCCTGGTTGGGCATCTGGTATAGCAGCAACTGCCATCCAAGGGTTGCTGGGCATGCTTGTCGAGGGGGGTGCTGACAATGTTAACCAGTGTTTTCTTGAAGCTTCACGGTTTGGAAGTACAGAACTCGTGCGCATTCTGTTACAGGTGATCTTTCTAACCTGTTTATTATCCGAAAATTCTTTGCTTTATTTTGCCTGTGCTTTTTGTGTAAATATTTTCATAGAACATCATGGCAGTTGTGTTCTGTTTTCTATTTCCTTTGGTTCGGGTATGCATCTTTCTCATGTACGGGTTTCTTTGTTGAAGGTGCTGTATGGAGTATATTAGTTCAGTTTGATTTTCAGTTATTGCTTGGTGGATGATTTTCTATATAAACCGAGATACATACTTCTCAAGCTTATGGATGTAATCTCGGTGGCATGATTTGTGTGGCTAATATTAACGTGCCCTGGTTCTTGTCCTGATTACCTTCACTAAGTACTGCTTGATATGAAAGTATTTCAGTGCGCTGTGGAATCTGGAAATCTGCTTCTGACGCCTCCAACAAACTAGAATTTGTTTGGCTTCTTGCATAAAAATCCCAATTAGAAGGTTGATGGTGACTTGACTATTCAGGGAACACCAGCTTGCCACATAAAATTTTTTGGCTTAATGACAGTGTCCCTTTCAGTTTGACTTTTGGGCTGAGATAATTTTCTTGGTTTTAAATTGCTGGTCCAAGTGTCTGGAGATTCACAGACCATTGTTTCAAAGTAACATTGACAACACGAACAAAAATAATACGAAACAGACCCAAGCTGGCAGAGCAGGCTCTAAGTCAGATGAAAGCTCTTCCCTTTTCTTTGATGAGCAAGATAAGTGTTGTTAAAAGCGTGAACCTTTATTTAACTCAAAGAAAACCTGGAGACATTCTTATCATTTGAACTTTTGTGGACTCAGATAGTCATAACATGTTCCTTTTGCTTCAATGGCTAAAAAGAGAGTTGAAGCTGACAAACCTATGTGAAATAAGGCCAACCAGTTACTGATATCTTTTCTCCAAATGAGCATTTGTTACATTTATTGTATGGATTTGTCAGCTTGTGCACGCAACCATTTCTTTTTCCTTCCTTTTGCCAAGTTCTTGAATATTAGATTCTAGTTCAGATGAATTAGTTGATTCCAAAGTATAAGAAAAGACAATATAGATAGCTAACTACATGCCCTAGTGCAAGAATCAAAGCATGTAGTCTAAGTAACTTAAAGAGTGTCCTTCAATTAAACATAAAAGTTTGGAAGAATCCACCAATGGTAGATCAATGTAAAATGAATGATGCATAAGATAGTGGCATACCTTCTGCTGAAAATTGAAGTAAACAGGAAATCAAATAACTGAAAATATGAACTGTCTCTTTGGATTTCTTTTATGATTCTACTGTTCTTCGATGAGGTACAATGTGGAAGTAGAGGGTTGGTTGCTAGCTGTTGCCAGTAACTGAAAATATGAAATCTCTTGTTGATGACCTCTTATTATGTCTGCTTTCTTGACTACTAGCCATGGGGATTTTTAGAATATTCATGTTGAATAGTGACTTTGTTCATTACAATAGTGCATGAGTAGTTTTTTCCTTTCGTTATAAATTTATGGATTGTTTGGTTTGTTCTATCAGATTGCTCAGAGGAACAGCTTGGATGTTGATGTCGACTTGGCTTTGGGTTTTGCTTCTCACTATTGCAAGATCAGGACAATGGAGTGTCTAGTTGAAGAGGGGAATGCAATGGCCTTCCTGGGTCCTTTGTTGAGGGCAGCTGAGAGGGGTTGTCTGGAGGTTGTGCAGTGGTTTGTGAGGAGGGGCTGTCGAGACATGGAGCTTTGCCTTGCCCTAACTGCTGCAACAGCTAGCAGCCAAGTGGAAGTCGCTGCGTATCTCCTTCCTCATGTTCCTCAACACAACCTCACCGCTCTCAGTGTCGAAATTCTTAAAGCCGCCGGTGAACGAAGTGGCGGTTCTCTGGATGGTGTAGCTTTTCTTCTGCGATCGGATTTTCTTGGTGATCCGGTTGCAACTTACGCTGTCGCTGACAGCATTGCTAGGTCAGAAGATGAGTCGATAGACCCTGTACTGCGGGCTTTTCTTCAAGAGCACTGGTCGGAGGCTGCATTTTTTGATGGGCTGAGGCAAGGCCAAATGCATTACATGAATTTCATGAGGATACTGAAGCGCGGTGAGTCTCCATTATGCTTGATGGATATTCCCGGACCTCTGAGGGCTGCAATAGCCTATCTGCCATTGTACAGGGAGTGCACTGACGCAGGTGGCTGCTTGCTGTCCCAAAGGCTCAGGGGACAGCTTGTTGAGGCTGTGAGAAGGCTCGAGAACGCAGCCTTAGAGCCAGTGCGCCCTTGCAGAGAGCTCTTGTCTATTTTGGAGCATCACCTTCCTCGATTTTTGCTCGGCGTCCCAAACGTTGCCTAGCAAGAGTTTTCCTTGCGGGCATCCTTTTTTCTCCATGCTTTTTACTTCTCTCTATCCCTCTATATTTCCTATGAATCGCCGATAATAATTGCATGAAAGTGGGTTGAAGGTGAGAAAATCTTCGAAGGTAGATGAGATTTTCATTGATGTGTCGCCTTGCTGGCTAAAAGCTGTAGCGCCTGTCGGCTTAAATCTGCCGCATCATCCTCATGCCGCCTTGTGGAGAGTATGGGTATTGATCTTGATATGTAAGAAGACAGAGCAACCTTGGATGTGCATATTTTGTTGGCAAGCTCCATAGTCGTATTGTAATACTCGTGGCCGGCTTCATACTTTTCCTGAGATCCCTTTTTTTTTGGGGTCAGGTTGGCTTCTCTTGGGGGAAAAGAAGGTTAGGTACGGATCTTATATTGTCTTAAATGTGGAAAGCGACTTGTATGCTGTAATGCTACGTCGGTCCAGTTAATGCTTCCGTCTCAATCTTTTTGTGTTTGGTCGGCTCAAACGCGTCCGGCTTGAAAAAGAAGACTTATTTTTTCTAGCCAAACGTCATTCACTTCCGTTCAGCGGGCCGCAGCGGTTGTCACGCTTTTGTCCGGTTTATCCCGGGGTCCGGAGGGTCGCTGTTCCCGGTAATGGGGTGCATGTTGCCGCCAACCTTGTGCGAAAATTGGTGGTGAGGTATGACTCGCCGCCATGACTCGGCGAGGGAGGGATGATTCCCCTGCCGACGTCACGGCGTTTGTGACCGCCCTTTATGGTTATTTTTATTTGGGTTCTTTTTTTAATGGGATTTTTTTTTATTTCACGTCATCAATTTGAATCCAGTTCGCATCGGGATTCGTCACTCCTACTTTAATTTCGAGGACCCGGTGAGTCAAAAGGTGACGATTTAGGTTCTCGATTGGCTAAAATAAGTTAGAGGAATTTATTAAACATTCGGCAAAGGTCTATGCAAAACTATTGAACCGAGGATGGGGCCCTATATGCTCACATCATTTTTCAGTAATCCGAACTCCTATAAGTCCAATCTATAGATTAATTAACTCCCATCCAATCACGGGCGTGTTAGTGCGTCTGAAACCTTGGCAATGTTAAGACCCAAGATTGGTTGCTAGCAAGTAAAAAAAAAACTTCAAATAAGGGCCTAAAGTTAAGGGATTTTTTTTTTGAAAGAGCTTATATTGAATTTTACTTTAAATAAGAGTCTGACGTGACAAATTTAATTTTGAATAAGAGCTCACTCACCAATCAAATCTTAATATGATCAGAGGCATTTACGTCAAAAGCCTTTTTACTTTTTTTTTTTCTTTCTTCTTGAATTTTTTATTTATTTATGTTTTCTTTTCTTTCATTTACTTTTCTTTCTTCTTCCACCCACATCCTCTCCTCCAAGACCTCTCTCTCTCTCTCTCTGCTCTAGACGTCATCCTCCACGCCCTCTCCAGCTTCGACCGTGGCTTCCCCCACAAGAGCGCCTCCGACGTGCTCATTACTTGCTTTTCTCGTCTTGGCTGCCTCAACGAAACCCTGCGCGTTGTCGAGACTACGGTGATCATCGGCTTTGGCCTCGACGCCGCGACGCCGGAATTCTACCAGCTAGGGTGGTCACTTTGAGCCTCAGTCAACGGAGTCCTCCTCGATCTCTGCCTGTGGATAATTTTGACTGTGGGATGGAGAGCACAACGAGACAACTTGCTTTCATCGGTTCGTGATTTAACATGTCACCTAAGCAATAGGGTGAGAAACGAGTGGCCACCGATAGAAGATTAGGCCTAGATATAAAGCAGCGGAAAAAAGTAGTGACATGCAAAACAGACCCCCGAACAGGAAATTACTCGGATTCCAGTTCCTAAAGGACAGTCCAGTTCCGAACCAACTACACATACTTTTTTTCATTTATTTATAATAGAAAGCATCAAGTTGTGGGAAAATAAAAAGTAAACGTTTCCATTGGATTGGACTGGAGCTAGATTGAACTAGTGTTTTTTTTTGGGAACCAGGAATCGGAATGGATCACCCTTAGAAAAAGAAACAGGAGGAAAATTGGTTGAAAGAAAGGTAAAAGAGAAATAAAACTGGAAAAAGAGAGGAGGAATGGGATGTTCTTGTACAAGCAGCAATAGCTATTGATGAGTTATTAAAACCCCTCGATTCACCATTCAAAAAGAAGATACTTGGCCTTAACAACGATCAAAGCATCAATTGAGGGCATGAGCGGTGTGGTGGAGAAGCTGGGCATCAAGATTGAGAGGAATGCCCTCGAGCGCAGCGAGGTTTTAGCGAAAAGATTAAGAAAAAGAAAAAGGAGATAGGAAACAACGGGAAAAAGGAAAGGAAAAAAATGAGAGAGAGAAAACACAAGAAAAAGGCTTTTGGGCGAAAATGCCCCAAGGCATATTAAGATCTGGCTAGTCGATGGTAATCTTGGGTCCTATTTGAGATTAAGGGTCCGTTCGTTTCGGAAAATAACTTCCTAAAATATTTTCCTAATTTCCTGTTCGGTGGGTGAAAAATAAACGGTCAAAGAAAACATTTTCCGGTCAACGGAAAATTCCTTCAGAACACTGGGAAAATGATTTCCCTTTTCAAAAGAGGAAATCATTTTCCCTACGCACGGCCTCTCGCGCATAGGAAATCATTTTCCCTTACGCATGGACTTCGGCGCGCTTCTTTCCCTAGGGTTTCTCTGATCTCATCTCCTTCTCCTTCGGAGCATCCCCTCATCGCACGATCAACGGACTCTACTGAGTCGCACACTCGCCTCGGACGGTTTTCCCTCACCAGAAGCAAAGAATATCCGCGATCCAGGTACGCGCCTCTCGCTTCGGCCGCCGGATGGTTTTCCCCCGACCGGCCGTGTGAATCGTCGGCGTTTGATTTCGTGTATCTACTATGTTTTCACTTCTTTCCTTTACCTGGATGTTTCGGATTTTCGATTTACTCATGTTGCAAAAATTGTTTGCGGATGTGATTTTGCTGTTGTGCTATTCTTTGATCTCGGTGGTGATTGTGGTCCGAGCCGCGCCCGCCTGTGTGTTTCCTAAATGCGCGGAACGTCTCTCGGATAGTGATGCGTCTGTTTTTCCTGGATTTTCGAGATTGTGTTGTTGGGAGGTGCAGAGATGATGGTGTCTGGGACATGAGGAGATTGTGTCTTCAGGATGCATATGCCTCTCGTTCGCGGATGTCCGCTAATTTTGTCTAGGATCATCAGCCTTTTCATCATTCGCTTGGAGCTTCAGTGAATATGCGTTGTTTTTTTTTTGGTGATGATCCTTTCTTCATTGTGGACCTTGCTGTCGTATCAAGTTGATTTTTGTAGCTTTGAAGTTCTAGTTCTCCCTTGTTCTCTTTGTGCCGTTTGGGCTGCTTGATGATGGGACTCGTGGTCGGTTACCTAAGCGTGGCGACACACGTCCCGGAGGTTTACTTCTGGGGCAGTCACCTTTCCCCTGGAAATCGATGCGATGCTCTCTGAGAAGAAATAACTTCTCTATGTGCTGCAATTATCATTACATGCCCTTGTTTCAGGCAATTTGGCAATTGGCCCGAAAAATTTCGCCTTTAAAAATAGGTGCTGTGCTGGTGGTCCAGCAGTGTTCTGTGTGTGTCTAGGGAGTGATAAGAGTTACGAAGCGTGTGCCAGTTATAGGAATCACATGCTGTTTAATGAGATTACAGCTCCATGATTCTATACTCATAAACACTTCTTCTACACCTTTGTTTAGTATTGTTTGATCATTCGTTTCACTATGGTTGCCCACTGGAAGTTTGAGTGTAGCTCTTTTTTAACCAACGAAAGGTGATTATAGCATTTGGAATATCAACTTTTCGACTATTAGCCATATGAGTGGCCTGGTTGCTGTTTTTATTGTCTAAAGAGACTGAAATTTGGTGATATTGATCACATTCCCTATTGACAAAAGAAAAGACATCCACCGAGTCACTTTCTCGACTTACTTTTCGACTTTTTGTTTTTAGTCCCATTTGGTTTGTAGGATTTTTGAATGCTTACTTTTTGCCTTTATTTTCAGTAGTGCTCTTGTGTTTGCATTCCATTAGCAAGTTTTGCTAACTCTGTTTTTGTTTTTGGTTGTCCCTCCTTTGTGGGTTTTCTTGATACTTGGCAGTAAGGGTATTTCAGCTTCTGCTCTGCCCTACAAGAGGACTCGTTTGAGCTGGCTCAAGATTTCTTCTCAAGATGTAAGAACATTTTCAGCTGCGTTTGTTTGTTTTTGTGGGATAATGGGTAGTTTGTAGCTATCGCCTTCCTCTCAGGATCTGGTATAAGATGTTTTTGTAAGGTACTTGATGCAAGTAACTTATTGCGTTCTACTGTAAATGTTTCTATTATGGAGCAAGTTATGGTATTTTGTCATATCATTGGACATAATGTGAGGTTTTCCCCTCTCTTTTTTTATTTCCTCTTGTTTGATTAGAGGAGTTCAATGGAGCTTTTACTCAGATTTCTCTTTCTTAGTTTGCTCTGGATTACTGGGCACACCTCATTTTGAACATACCGAAAAGTCTTCTAAGAACTCGTCCACTGCTCATGCAATTTAACAATTTTAGTGAGAAAGAGTTGGGGATCAGCGTGAACTTGACGGGCATCTTCTTAGGGACCAAGCACGCTGCTCGAGCCATGATGCCATCGCGGAGCGGAAGCATCATCAATGTCGGCAGCGTTAGCTCGAGCGTGGGCGGGGTCGCGTCCCACGCGTACACCAACTCCAAGCACGCCGTCATGGGGCTCACGAGGAACGTGGCCACGGAGCTTGAGCGATATGGAATTCGCGTGAACTGTGTCTCGCCTCATTTCATTTTAGCGCCATTGACGAAGGAGTTCTTCAAAATTGATGAGAGTGCAGGAGTCCGAGTGTATTCTAACTTGGATGGGGGTGAGTCTACAGAAGAAGATGTGGCAAAGGCTGATGTGTATCTGGGGAGTGACGAGTCCAAGTACACCGGAAAAAATTTTCCAAAACATTTTCAGATTTTACCGAACACCAGAAAATATTTTCCGAAACATTTTCAGGTTTTAGCCGAACACCGGAAAATATTGTCATTTTCCTGGAAAATGACTTTCGGGAAAATATTTTCCGGAATTGGTCTATTTTCCGTGAAACGAACGGACCCTAAGTTTGCAATTTCGAGCTCTTATTTAAGACCTGAGCTTGTCACTTCGGGCTCCTGGTTGAGATGAAGTTCACTTCATATCCTCTTATGAGGAAACATCATCACTTTAAGTTCTTATTTGAAATTTTCTAGTAAAATTATCCAAAAAGTCTCAACCTTATTTTATCGCGGCAAATTCAATTATAAACCTTCAATTTAATCCTAAACTTGTTGATGATTTCTGGATTTAGTTTAACTTTTCGATCATGTCAATTGAATTATAAATCTTTTGACGATTTACCAATGTAGTCCTTCTAGCCAATCATTTAGATAAAAGATTTAGGACTAAATTGACTAATTTTCATAAGGTTTGCGCCTAGTCCTTCTAGCCAATCATTCAAATAGAAAATTCAAGACTAAATTGACTACTTTTCATAAGGTTTGTGACTAAATTGACAAATCGTCAAAATGTTTAAAATTAGCACATGTATGCCTCTTGATGGTTGGAGATAGAACAATGGCTCACTATTCAATTTAACACTTAGATGCTAAAGTAACACATTTCATAACTCTTTGACCCATAATGATCAAAATCCCATTTTTACTAAGCAAGTCTCCAAGAAGTCCCATTCCACTCTATCGTATGCTTTTTTTTATGTCAAGTTTTAGAATAGCTTGAAACTTTTTCTTCCTTTTCTGCACTCTCAATTGATGAAGCACTTCTTGTACAATAAGAATACGGCAAGGTGATCCTGTCTTCCCATATTTCTTCATCTTGGTGGCTAATACTTTCTTGGCCTTGATGAGGAAAGCAATTAATGACGGGACTATTACTGGGGTTAAATTAAACAAGTACTATCCAACCTTTCTCATCTTTTTTTTTTTGTCGATGACTTGATATTTTTCTTAGATGAAAAGGTAAAAGAATGTTAGAACCTTGTGTTAGTGTTAAATCAATATTGCCTTGCCTCAAGGCAAGCCATTAGCTTGAATAAGTCTGGCATTTCTTTAGTTCAAGTTGTCCATTGATTTTGAACAGGAATATGGCTAATGAACTCAGGCTTCCTATCATCGACGAGATCAGAAAACACTTAGGAATCCCTTCGGATTGGAGAGAGTCTAAGAAGGAGATGTTTGCTTGATTGTTAGCGAGGGTCAATATGAAATTAGAGGGGGAGAAAGAGAATGTGATATTAGAGGCAAGGAAGGAAATTTTGATTAAAACTATCGTCCACACCCTCCCTCAATATGCTATGTCTTTCTTCAAGATCCCAATGTGCCAATCCATAGAAAGAAGGATAGCTGCATTTTGGTGGAAAACAGTGAAACAAGATTAGGTATTCATTGGAAGAGGTGGCAGGTACTCAAAACTAGAAAAGATAAAGGGGGAATAGGTTTTAGAGATTTGCTAGCCATGAATAGAACCATGCTTGCCAAGTCAAAAAAGGGTGGGAAGGATCATTCTGGCAAGTCAAAAAAGGGTCTTGCCCTTCTTGGGAATGACAAAGTATCTTGATGGGTAAAGAAATAATTGCGAAATATATTATGTGGTCGGGGGCACTAGAGAGGAAATTAACATACAAGAAGAGAAATTGCTTAAATGTGGAATTATTGGTGGGTCAGCTAACTTCGGCAATCCAACTAAAGTTGCTGACCTCATACTCCCTAAAGAAGGAAGGTAGGACAAGCATACACTCAGAAGATTGTTTGATGGACAATTAGTCAATGAAATTTGGGATATGTTTAGTAGAAGTCCTAAAACTTGTGCGAAAGTGCAATTGAGTCCTGTGGGCTCAAAGAGTTCAATCAAGTCCTAAAACTTGTCCGTTCAAAGTACCTGATTGAGTCCTAAAACTTACAAAGAGTTCAATCAAGTCCTAAAACTTGTCCAAAGTGCAATTAAGTCCTAAAATTAACACCGTTAAGAAAGTTAACGAAATTGCGACGTGGCGCCGACGTCATATTTGATATGATTTTTATTTTTCAAATGACTTTTAAAATTATTTTGTATTCAAAATCTTTAAAAATTAGATTAAAAACTAAAAAGGAAAATCTAAATTTATTTAAAAAAGAAAAATCTAAATTTATTTAGAAAAAAAATTGTTCAAAAAAAAAAAAAAGGGCGGTGGACTTCCGCCACCGCCCATCGCCGGAGGGGCCGGGCGATTGCCCGCCCCTGGGCGGGGTGGCCGGCCCTCCCCGGGCCGACGAGGCTCGCCTGGGGCGGGCGACGGCCGCCGGCCCCTGCGAGGGACAAGCACGCCGTCGCCGCCACGGGCGAGGCCTCGTCGGCCTCGCTGGCCGGCGAGGCTCGCCAGATCTCGGCGAGGCTCCCTAGATCCGGCGAGCCTCGCCGCCCCGAGCGAGGACCGACTCCGGCCTCGCCTGGGGGCGACGGTCGCCGGCCCCCGTGAGGGCCGGCCACCCGCCTGTGGCCGGCGACGGTTGCCGGCCTTCGGCGATGGGCGGCGGCGAAGTCCACCGCCCTTTTTTTTTTTTTTTTTTGAACAATTTTGTTTTTCTAAATAAATTTAGATTTTTCTTTTTTTAAATAAATTTACATTTTCCTTTTTAGTTTTTAATCTAATTTTTAAAGATTTGAATAAAAATAATTTTAAAAAGCCATTTGAAAAAAAAATCATTTCAAATATGACGTCACGCCACGTCGGCAATTTCCGTTAACTTTCTTAACTAAGTGTTAACTTTAGAACTTAATTGCACTTTCTGGACAAGTTTTAGGATTTGATCAACTCTTGTAAGTTTTAACTCACCGCACTTTCCTGGACAAGTTTTAGACTTGATTGAACTCTTTGTGTTTTTGTGACTCAATTGCACTTTCTACCCAAGTTTTAGGACTTCTACTGAACATATCCCATGAAATTTTGATTATACTTTTGAGAACTCATCTAAAAAAAGACAGATTAGTGTGGATGGGCACAATAACAGTAGTATACTCTGTCAAAATAGCTTATAACTTGCTTCGAGAGGAGGAAATTAACTGCTCTCCTTCAGGACTGGCTTGGTTTTGGAAGGCCCTCTAATAAAATTGCAGATCTCGAGTTAGAACATCACACGAATGGACGAGTGGCTACAACATCACCAACAACAGATAGGGAACTCACCGTCCTTCGAGAACATTGCAGCCCTCCTCTGGTATATTTGGAAAACCAGAAATGACCATGTATTACGACGAAGACCCCCCAACCCAGTGACCCTAATTGCATCAGCGAAGTCTATGATTAGAAATAATAGCAAATATAACCCTAAAAGTTTAAACTCTCATGATCAAGTACCCCTTTGACATTTCCCCATTTTCTTTCCTTGTGATGGTGAGGGATTGAGGGGCGGTGAGATCAGGTCGCGACAGCAGTTTGAGCTGATTTTCCTCCCAATTAGTGTTCACCGAAGAAGGAGTCCCTCAAGATAAATGTCGACAGGTCCTTTGAAGCTGGTTGTTCGAAAGGAGCGATCAATGCCTCACGGGTTCTACTTGATGAATTTGTTAAAAGAATTCCTACTTCCTCGCTGATTCAAGCCTAAGCTCCCCCTCTATTAGAAGCTTTGCAGTACTGCAAATCTTGAAGAGAGGAGACCTTGCAATTGGAGTCTTGCAATGCTGTTTTGGTTGAAGCACTTCCGAACGAAAGTCATGTGCCATGGGAGGTGGAGATACTTGTCTTAGAAGCCCAAGCCCAGATAATTTCAAAAGAATCCGTAGCCCATTGTGGAAGAATGGTGAATCAAGTAGCTAATTGGCTAGCTAAAGCCCAACGATTGAACACTCTTTCTTCTTCTTGATTGGCCCAGCCCCTCAACCTCTGCGAGATTTACTATGTTTTGATGCCCCTTCTTTGGGCTTTGTCTAGGACTTCTAATGATATATAAAATTAGTTTTTCTGACCAAAAGAACAAAAAATTAGCACACGTGATAGGATTATGACTAAATGAATTGTGGCACAATAATTTAAGACTTTTTGTAGGGTTTTCTGGAAGTTTCCCTTAATAGTTTAGCGGCCTACCGTTCTTCCTTTTTGGGATTTTGAGTAGCTTTCAAGGACATCGATTAGTGCTATTGTTTGTGGTGAGTGTACCAAACTTCCAGGCATTTGGCACTTCTCTCAGTGCCAATGACACAAAACTAGTAATTTTACGCCCTTGACAATCTCAACCGGACAATTAGATTGTCAAATCGGTGATGCCAATTGTCACTTGATAAATTCCACCATAACATGCTCAGGGGCACCAAGTCAAGTCCACAATTTCTAATATATATATATTTTTTGGTATATAAATGATGGAAAACTAATCGATCAATGGAAAATTTTCTTTATGAACTGCAAACAACATGTTTAGAATTGAGGAAAACTACTTCCCTTCTAGTGAAAAGGTCCCCTTTATCATGAAAATTTCAGTTAAAAAATGCACCCGCAACTTAAGTTTTAGCCCAAATCTTTTGTTTTTTGTAGTCACGCCCTTTGCCTGAACAACAGTCCTGGCCAAGTTAAAGATTTGATTTCAAGTTCCTGATGGAGCAAGTGTTACCAGATGTGCAGAGGATAACAATGGCATGCATAGGCGGTCGCGCACACAGTTTGACCGATGTTACGCAACGGCAATGTACGAGAACTCAAAGTTAAAATGCATCTCAAGTAAGGTATTGAAGCGCCGATGAACAAACCATTTCGAAAATCCTCTTTCTTTTGCTCCTCTTTGAACATCGGAAGATCAGGGTTTACAAGAATAGTATGATCGACTCGCAAAATGAAACACACACTCTTTACACGTATGTAGACGTCAAGTCCTCACATTGGTAGGCATGAAGGCCAGTACCACCAGGACGACCAGAATGACGATGGGAAGCAAGAGCAACATGAACGGCGGAGGCGGCAATGGCGGGAGTATCAACGGTAGTATCAGCAACGACATCGTCAGGCATATCAACAAGTACAGCGACTCTAGGCTGAAGTATCCCGAAGCTGGGAACAGCCTCTTGGCACTTTTCTGCCGATGGAACATTCCCTCGGCCGACTGCCCCGGTTCCGACCCCATTTTCCTGCTGTATTCTACGTTCCTGTCCATCGTTCTTCTCACTCTCCTATCCATTATGAAACCCAGATTTATGATTCCTTGCCTCTGCCTTGGATCTGCTCGATCAAGTTCGAAATTCATCTACAAATACGAATGCTCCAGTGGCTCGAAATTCCCGGCACGGCAGATGGGGCCAATGCTTATCTGAACGGTAACCAAATGAACCGAAGACGAGCAGGCGACGAAAGTGCCTAACGCTCGATCAATTCCCTTATATCCGATCAACTCCCTTATCTCAATATCCTCACCGACGTTGTTTAAACAGCAAGACACGGCTGACATGTGCTAATTCCAACTCTGAGACGCTAGAGTTCAGATCCAAAGCCACGGCAAGTCCCCATGATCCAGCTGCAATACGACGGCGAAGCAACAAGATCAATGCAGAGAAAAAACCTCCCTTGCAATCACATTCTATCCTAGTCAATTCAAGAATGTCTCCAACATCCCAAATTCCACACATAACGTTCCATCCCAAAACACAGTATCCCCAACTGAGAAGCAAAGAGAGCTTACAACAGGATCCGAGCATCTATCTAACCCCTCCCCCACCTCTCTCTCTCTCTCTCTCTCTGTGTGTATATATATATCAAGTTTCTTTTTTCTTCCAAAGATCTAATCTTTAAGTAAAGGCTATGAAAAAGAAACAAGCCCACATAACCCAAAACACCTCAACACCATCAAACAAACAGATGGAGAACCAAGCTCAAGACGGGTACCTGTGATGCTGAATGAGACGGCAGCTGTTATGCGGAGATCTCAACCCCGGACAAGAACGCGCGGAGCAGAAGGAAGACGGGTTCGGCCAGGGAAGACTCCTTCGCATCTCAGCCCCTCCGGGCGCCCTCGCTCTGTTCCAAATTCTTCTTCAACTTTCGTCTCGTTCTCGGTTCGACTCCACCGAATCAAGAAGACCCAGAAACGGGAAACGCGCAGGCGAAGCGGACCGAGTGCGCGCTGGTTCAATAACTCAGCCAAGAAAGACAAAGAGGGAGCGGCAGGTGAAAGGCAACGAACGGTGGAGGGTTCCCCTGCTATTTCTGGGAAGGGGGCAGGGGGAGGGGACGGACGAGGTGAACGAACGAACGAACGAACGAACGAATAAAGATTTGGTGCAGTGTATTGGCCTGATGGGGGAAGAGTAATTATTGTGAATTGAATGGGAATTGAATTATAGAAAAAGCAGGGGAGAAGGAGAAGCAGAGAGACAGAGAGAGAGGGAGAGAGAAGGGGGTTGGGTTCAGTGAACGGGAAAGTCAAGTGGGGGAGGGGGAGGGAGGGGGATTTGGGTGTTGATACGAAAGCTGCTTGTTTTAGAAAACCATTCACACATCTGTCTCTCCCACCCCGAGGTTCGTCTCCCCTGGACTCCCCTTCTCTGTCTCTGTCCCCACCTCCTTTTTCTCTCTCTCTCTCTCTCTCTCTCTCTCTCTAGAATCTTGTGTGGATTTCTTTTCATTTTTGTTGGAGACAATATCCCTTAAAGTCTTAATTTCCTTAGGTAAATATGTGTACTTTTTTTATTCTTATATCATTAGTCGACCTATTGGGTCTTGTTAAGTTATTTTACTCTCTATGTTATTTTTCTTTCTTTTCCTTCTATCCCGAGCACCTCCTCCTCCTCCTCCTCCTCCTCCACATCACCTCGGTTGTCACCGCCGCCAATTGGTGACATCCTCTCATCTCCGACCACTCACCGCATCTAATCGGGGCATACCTCTTTGCCTTGGCCTTATTTGCAGCTGCAGCCCCATATTGAAATTATTAGTCTAGGGCGACCTCGGGTCGCAAGTTACTTAAGATTGACTGGCCTTCGATGAGCAATCGACTCGCTGATGCTCACTATCACATCTCAATTCATTTAGAGGGAGAGAGATACTTGGGATGATAATTGGTTGGATATGTATGTGATTATTTTTATATATTTTTTCTTGATTTTTCATAAATTTACGTAACATAGGGGAATGTGGCTCATTTAAGACCATTTTGTTTGATTCTTGATGTGCCGAGTATTTAGAAGTGGTAAACTTAAGATGTAAGTAAACCCAGAAGATCTGTAACCTTGATACCAACTTGATTAAGCTTGGAAAGAACTTAAATAAAAATTGCTTATGGGAAAAAAAAAACAGAAATCACCACTTGCACTAAATTATTAGCGTGCATTGCGAAAATGTGAAAGGGTTGAATTCGACGTGTTGATAATTGTCCTGCTTAGGTGGCCCCTGCTTGCAGTTTATAATGTCTTAATTATTTGTACTTACATGTAGTTTACAACTACTACTTTTCTAGGACTTATAATCACATAAAAGGACAAAAAATAAAAATATAGCTGATTACTTAATAAGCAAGGATGTTCATCTTTCTTTCTTAAAAATTGGGTTTGAATGTTGGTATTCTACATCCTCTCGAAGCTATACTTAGCAGCATGGTTCTGTTTAGGTAATCTTGAACGCTTTTATAGATATATAGACTTTTATACTTAGATCATTACACTATTTTACGAGCCAAATGTCGAAAATAGAAATAGAGATAAACTTGATTTTTCATTTTAGGGATGGGATTACTCACCCCATAAAATCTTTCATCCATGCAAATTAAAATCGTCGATTTGAAACATGAACTTTAACATTTTTTTGGGTTTTTGCCATTCTCGTGAATTTCTTGGCAATTAAAACGGTTTTTGTGTGCTTCTTTATCCTTAGACTGGCAGCTTTGAAATTTTTGCCGTAGAAGATCCGACAGAGGACATTAGAGTGTAGGGTCAAATCAAAGAGTAAGTGCGGTGGCAGGATGGAAACAGGGAGAGGTGGGGGTGGTCCGATGAAACGATAACATATTGAAAATGACAAGCATCTCCCTCATCTTTTGGTGGGAGAAGAACAAAGGTACATACAGAAAAAAACAGGAGGAGGGAAACGTCCCAAAATTATCTCAAAACGGCACCGTTTTTTAAAGTTCATCCCTGGATTTGATTTTGTATTGAAATATCTTCTAGATCTGATTGATCAGTTCAATCAAATAAGCCCATGAAGTGGCGTCAGTTTCTGAAAGTTATGTGAAAAATTAATTTTGTTCCAAAATGCCCTTGAATTTAATCACTTTGACTCATCGACTCCTTGAGCTCATCGGTGTACAAGAATAGTGACCGGCCGATGAGCATTTGCATGTTTCGCGTCCTTTCCAAAGGCTTTTTAGTTCGGAAGAGAAAAAAAAATTACATTTCTCTTGTGCCACACAAAAGCACGTGAAAAATGTTAGAAAAGGTGCCAAATTTGACCTGCGTATGCAAACCATAATGAGAAGAACTTGAGTTTCTCAAGCATATATTGGAATATTGGAGATGGATGAATCACCGTCAATATAAGAGGAGGCCTACCATGAGAATGCCGTGTCGTGGATTGGATTGAATCCAATTAGGCACTTTTTGCATGTGAGAAATACAGGGTAAAGTCAAATTGAGAAATATTTATTTCCAATCATTTTTGGGATTACGATGGCGCTTGAACCAAAAAGTGAGAAATGAGCACGTGCTGAGCAAATGTTGGTCGGCCGGCCATTATTTTCACCTGCAATAAACTTAGGGGTTATTGGGTCAAAATGATGAAACTCGGACGGTAGTTTAGAATAAAGTCAAATTTGGACGAAGTTTTGCAAACGACGCCACTTTAGGGAAATTTGAAATCCCTAAAGAGGTCGTGCAGCACCGCTTGGATCATGACAAATAGGCCCAGTTGCGTCATCGTTCTTGCTCGGATGTTTCATCGATGTCTCGAATGATTTGATTTCTTAATGTTTTTATTTTTATTTTAAGCAATGTTGGCCCACCTCTTTGAGTGAATTCGAATCCACAAGCCAATCTACTTGATTGGAATTTGCTTCTACTAGACTCAAGAATAAGAATCTGGTGCGACTAATATTTATTTCTCCTAAAGATTGCTTTACATCTCGAGGACCAACTCAGAATTTATGAAATCTCAACGATTCCTAAAAGGAAAATTTATGATGTTGAATGCAATTATTTTCTTGAGTGACACGGGAAATTATCTTTTGAAAATTGACTATTCCATACACAAAAGCACCCTAAACATGTTTCTCAAAAGATAATCAAACAAATAAAAAAATGACGTGAATAGTCTCTGAACTTTGCCTAAATCTGCAATGTGGTTCCCGAACTTTTAATTTATTTAATGTGGTCTCAAAACTTTAACCCAACGTAGAATGTGGTCCATAAACTTTTAATTTATTTAATGTAGTTATTGAACTTTTGATGGATATTCCATCTAGTCCTAGATAGATAATCGAGGGACTAAATTGAATCAAGGGATGTAATTATTCAGGAGTTGGATTGAATATATATCCAAAGTTCAAATACCACAATGAGCATATAAATAATTCAGGTAGGGATTATTTGTGTAATTACCCCAATAAACAAAGTCCAAAAGTTGGGTATTCCCAAATTTAAATGGTTGTGGCCCGTCCACAACGGTACATGACCCCAAAGTTGAACGAATTGAAAATCATAGGAGACAAAGAAGTGAAAATGGGGGCCCATTTCATTTCATGTGGACCAGCTCCTCCCCATCTAATTTGCTCCTGCAAGGACATAAAAAGCTATGATTGAATAAAAAAGAAAAAAAGAGAACTAGCAAAATTCCTCGTAGCACACTATCTTTTACCCCATAAACTGTCTAGGGTTTAAAGTTTGAAGTTACAACTCATTAATAATATTTAAGTGCTATGAGCGCTTTTTCACGGTGCAAAAACTTCAGCTTATGAACTGAATACGTCCACCATGTTAACTTTGTAACATGCAAACTCATATAACATGTTAGATAGAACCTTATTAATCAATAATCTCAAGTGTCAAGCAAGATGTGATATTACCAAACATTTCACTAAACTAATCATGGATACTAAAGTTTTGTAGTTCGAAACTCTGGTAGTTACATATGGATGTGCAAGCACCATTGAGATAGGACCAATTGGATGATAAAAAATTAACTTAACACAAAGCAATAAGCATCATCCATGTTTAAGATACTTTTCTTTTGCCACTGAATGTAGGGGTTACTTGTTTGATTGGATGATGAAACACAAACAAGTATCTTAAACATGTGCAAATAATATTAAGATAGGATTGATTGGATGATGAAACATTAACCTATTACAAAGCAATAAGCACTGTTATGCATCAGATGCTTTTCTTTTGTCATTGAATGCATGAGATATCTTACTCGTGTTTATTTGCACAACCATTGATTCGCAATTCTTTTGCCCTATTGGGTTTTGGAATAAATAATGCCTTCTAATAAACAAGTAAGGAATCATCTTATGCATTTCCTACCATTCCTCTTACGCATTTTGTTGTCCCCTAAATCATACTAGAGAGTAGCGATAAAATTCAAACTAAGCAAAAAATATGGCATTCAGCTTCATTCCGGATCTGTGGAACAAATGGAACATCCAAGGCTTCATTGTACTAAGCCTCTCGCTTCATATCATTCTCAATCTATTTGCACCCATTAAAAAGGAAAAAGGAAATAATGCAGGAGGAGAGCTATAATGAGAATGTGGTGTTGTGGATCGTACCGAACCTAGCTAGGCACTTTATGCATGAGAAATACGAGCTAAAGTCAATTGAGGATTTTTTAATTTCGATTTTAGGTTACGATAGTTATTGGACCAAAACACCTCTGGCAAAGGTGCGAAACGAGCATGTGACGAGCACAATGATAAAATTATAAGTTCAAGGGGATGGCCATGCCAAAATGATCAAGTTTAGAGATTATTACAGAATAAAGCCTAATTTAAAGGGAATTTTGCAAACCGATGCCACTCCCGAGAAATTCAAAATCCCTAAAGAGGACGTGCAGCACCGATTATATTATAACGAGTAGGCCCTGTTGCCTTATATTCTTGCTTGGATATTTTATCCATGTCTTGGATGATTTGATTTCTTAATGCCCTTTACTTCTATTTTTGGCAATCTTCACCCAACCCTTTGAGTGAATGAGAATCCACAAGGCAATCAGACTTGACAGGAATTGCTTCTACTAGACTCAAGCACAAGAATCTGGTGCGATTAATATACATTCCTCATAAAGAATGCTGTACAATGCGGGACCAACTTGGAATTTACAAACCGCCTACTTATTTTTATAATGATAGTCTTACCGAATGCGACAAGGACGGTATTCATTGTACTCGTCTTCTTGCGAGTCATGGGAAATTATAGTTTCAAAATCCAACTGTTCTATGCACATCTTAAGCACCCTGAACAGCTGTAGCCTGTACGGAGGCACTCGCTCTCTTGGAAACCCTAGACTTCATCTCTACTAGATCTAACCGAAGCCTACAAGTACACTCTGACTGTATGCTGCTCGTGCAAGGGTTCTTTTTGCAAAAGAGTTCAGCTGGGAAGTGGCGCCGATTGTGGACCGGATCAAGGCAAAACTAAAAGACTTCCCAGGCCTTTCTTTAACCCATTGCAGCAGAGAAGCTAATAGGCCCGCAGACTAGCTTGCAAAAGCCCAATAAGAGAATTACCTTCCTAGTAATTGGGTAACTAATCCCTCGACAGCCTTGTTTGATTTACTATGTGCCGACGCTTTTGATGTAATTACTCCAAACTTGCCTAAGTAAATGAATAGTAATCATACTTTCGACCAAAAAAAAAAAAAAATAGCTGTGGCCTTTAGACAAAGGCACATAACCACAAAGTGGACCCTTGAATGAATTGAAAATTATACGAGACAATAGCCATCTTTGTCCTAACGGCAGACTCTATGGCATCTTCTTCTCCTCCAAGTGAAAAATAAGGGCCATTTCATTTCACGTGGACGAGCTCCTTCTCATCTATTTTGCTTATGGAATAATATAAAAAAAAATTGAATAAAAAAAGAGAGCTAGTTCATTCTATAAAACTAGCTTTTGCTCTATAAATTTTTACTGCAATAAGCCTAGGGTTTGAAGTTTTAACACTTATGACTTATTTGATAATGCATACATGCTATGACCACCTTTCACGCTGCGAAATTTTAGTTCATGAAATGAATGCACCCATGATATTCACTTTGCGACATGCGATTCAATAGTGCATGAATGATTTCAAAGACTGAAGCCTCAGTAAACATTTATCATTTACTTAGGGCAGCATCCTTAGCGAACCGACCCCCCTTTCCCTTCTCTCTCATTTGTTTATTTTTTAAATCGTTTTGCAGCCCCAACTCGGTATCATGTGTTGATTTCGCCAAATTGTCAATGCCTCGTCACTTATTTGATGGTGATAGGAGAGGTGATCGCATGAGTGGCATGATGTGCCCCACCTATATTTGGTTAGCACGATGGACGAAATTGGCGGTTGAGCAATTCCATTCTCGACTTGTATTGAAGTCATCGGTCTCGGACGAACCAAATCAAAGGTTGCCTAAGACTGACGGACCTTTGAGGTGCAATAAATTCGCAGGTGCTCACCATCACTCATCGGGTCATTCAAACATATATATGGGATTATGATTGGTTGGATATGTTTGTGATTTTTTTTTATCTTTTCGATTTTTCGTGGCGTCTAAAAAGGGGGGATGTGGCTCAATTTAGACCATTTTATTTGATTGTTAATGGGTAGATTATTTAGAAGCGGTAGGCAACTCTCCTAAATTTAGAGGATATGTAAGCTCGATACCAACTTGATTAGCTTGGAAAGAACCCTAATAAAAATTGCTCATGGCAAACAAAAACAGAAATCACTTGCGCCACATTATCAGCATGCATTGAGAAAATGTTAAAGGGTTGTATTAGATGTGTTGATAATGTTGATAATAGAAGAAAAAAAAATTAACTGATTATTTAACAAGTAAGCATGTTTATCTTTTTGCTTAAAAATTGGTTCGGATGATCGTATTATGCATCTTCTTGAAGTTACGTGTTGCAGCATAACCCCGTTTATGCAACCTCAAGTGCTTTTCTAGATACATAGGCCTTTTGTACCCTGATCATTACACTATTTTACGAGTTAAATGTTGAAAAAGAAAAGATGAACATAATTTTTCACTTTAGGGCCGAGATTGCTCGCCCCATAAAGTCTTTCGTCCATGCAAGTTGGTGAAATCACTCAAAATCATCAATTTGAAACAAACATGGGTGGGGAGAGGGGATACACGACAGATTGAATTTTCACATTTTTGGGTTTTTGCCATTCTCGTGAATTTCTTGGCAATTGGAACGATTTTTGTGTGTTTCTTTATTCTTAGATTTGCAACTTGAAATTTTTGCAGAAGAAGATCTGACAGAGAACATTAGAATGTAGGGTCAAATCAAGAGAAGTGCGGTGGCAAGATGGAAACAGGGGAGGTGGAGGTGGACCGCTGAAACGACAATATATTGAAAATGACAAGCATCCCCCATCTTCGGTGGGGAAGAACAAAGGGCACATACTGAAAAAAAAAAGAGGAAGGAAAATTCACACAATCATCCCGAAGCGGCACCGTTTCTTAAAGTGTCTCTCCAGATTTGATTTTGTTTTGAAATATCCTCTAGATATATTGATTACTTTCGTACGACGTTCACCTGAGTACCAATTTTTTTCGTTCACTTGAGTGCCATAAATTTGGAAAATAGATAATTTGAGAGCCAATATCGATTTGCCTTACTGGGAAATCTGACGTGGATGTTGATTTTCCGACGTGGACAATTTGTTAATATTATTTTAATATATTTTATTATTAGTTTTTTGAATTTTTGAATTTTTTTATTTTTCTTTAGGGCCGGTGAGGTTCACTGACAACCCTCCCTGGCCGCAAAATCTGGCCTCTCGCCTTCGGGTGCGAGGGCCTTGAGCGAGGTTGTCGGGGCCCCGCAACAGCCTAGCGAGGGCCCTTATTGCCTCGCTCTCGTCGTGAAGGGCTTGAGCAAGGGCATCATAGCCTTGCCGGTAGTGGGTGAGGCAGCCAAGGCCCTTGCCCACGGTCGCCCAAAGCTGACGAGGCCCCAGCAGCCTAGCCCATGGCCTTTGCGGCCGAGGCGAGGCGGCCCTAAAGAAAAAAAAAAAAAAAAAATAATAATTAAAAAAATCCATATAGGAGTTTGGCCATAAATGGCACTTAAGTGAGCGATTTTACAACGATGTGGCACTCATGTAAGTGAAAGAAAAGTTTTGGCACTTAAGTGAGTATTGTACAGAAGTTTTGGCACTCATAGTATTCTTATCCTAAAAGAACTAACGCTATTGTCTGCATCAACGGATGATATCTATCAAGATCGGCAACCTGAAGTACCAAGTTCGGAATCTGCACCATTGCCAAATCCTTGGAGATTTTAGTAAAGGAGTTAAGATAAGATCATGACTTAAACAAGCACTAAGAGCATTGAATTTGCAAATATCACAAAGCACAATTTGGAAATGAGCATGATAGAAGAATTGAATATCTTCCATGGTTGACAAGTCAAGCAAACCAAAGTTGACACTTTTATATTCCAGGAAAAATATGTTAGAGAATTGGTAAAGAAGTTTGGGATGGAAAGTTGTAAGAAATGTCATACGCCATTGGCATCATCAACCAAAGGAATATATGTTCTTGATATACTTACTAAATAGCAAGGGAATCATTCCATGCGAAAGTTTGACAATTCTTCAAGAATAGAATTACCAGTAATAAATTTCGTTGATAATAGAACATTTCGATAATATCAACAGCTATCTCCAATAGTAGCTAATTTCACAGACAGTAGCATCTGCTCTTATCTAGCCTAGAGATTGTGCTATCTACAAAGAAATTGTGATAGCAGTAATAGAATTTGTGACGAGCTGATTTAGAAGATGTTATGAATGGTGAATATTTTCGAACCCCAATAAAAGCTACTCGCAAGAACTATCGTGATGATAAGGAGAAGAAAACAAAAGGTTGAAGAGCAACAAGAGGAAAAATGTGAACAAAAGGGGAGAATCATCATATCAAACAAAACAACACATTGATGAAGAATAAAGATCAAGTATGAACAAATCTTGATGAACTTGAGTTAATTTTGGCTTGGATCTTGATTATGATATTGAGAGAGGATAGAAGAAAATGTGAATGCATGTGTAGAACCTACTACGTTCTATATAATATGGTTAGTCCTTCTTCTATATCTATCACTCTTCGTCACTTGTGAATCCCATGATGACATTTGTGAATATGATGTGATAATATCGAGATGATTGTTAATGATATGTGTGAATAACGATGATATTCTCTACATGCCGATGATGATCATCTTCAGATGCGATAGCACTTAGACATGGGGAGCAACATTGTTCTTGTAATAGTTTCTACCAATTGTTAACATGTTGTCTCTCAATATTTGTCTTTGAATAGAATTTCATGATAAAGTGCTTTTATCCGACATATCTTATGTATTATCATGAGTTCTAATTGTCTTTGTTATTCTTTGAAAATTATTATCATGTCGAGACTTTGAAATCTACTCGTGCAAATTGTTGAAATTATCTGAACTTGTTGAGCATATTATTATATTCCATTTGTAATATCATTTTTTTAATTAAAGGGAGAGAATTACTATGATTGTATGTATCTATGTTCCTTGATATATATATTTATATATATTTGTTGATGCGTATAATGTTGAACACAAGCTTTATTACACATCTTTTTGTTTGCGTGAGCATCTCAAATACGGGGAGAGGTTTAATTGTGTTAAAATGAGCTGAATTGCATGTACATTATTAGCACTTGTTTGATTATGACAAAAAGGGGAGAGGTCTAATGAATATGTATACGTGCTTGCAGGAGTGTTAGTTCACATGATGATTGCTCATTCCTATATGAAACTCGTGTCACTAAGTATCATGTGTAAAATCATAAGTTGTTAATAATTCTTGTTCTATACTCATATAATGTTTCTACTTGCTATTTCCTAATTATTCATTGAATATTTTGATATTTGGAGATCCTGCCGTGAACTAAATTCTATTTTTGGCAAGATAAACAAATATGTATTACTTTTCACACACACAAAATTCAATATATTTTATTATGTGTTAAGACATCTGTATATTCAGAAGATTGTTTTGTCATCATAAAAAATATGATATTTTTGGGAAATCCCTATGTTGTTTGACGATGACAAAGACAATCAAATGCTACCAATGTGTGTATTGGTTGAGTAGGACCAGGAGATATATGTATAGGACAAGATACAAATATTGTCATAAACAACACCAAATGTCGCGACCTTACCCTCGTTGTGCACTACCTAAGGATTCAGTTAATGAATTATTAAGCCTAGACAAATCGAGCTGTCCTAAGCCTATATCAATTCGTAACTTAGGATTCAAGTTCTTAACATGCAAATCATTTTCATTGAAAGTCACCACTAATCAATTTAAAGTGGGTCGATTAAAAACCAAGTCAAGTTTTGGAAGAAATACTTTACTCTTATGAACCAGAGATTTACAGTACGGGAGTTGCTTATACTAGATTTCTCTAATGCCCTTTCGGTACCATTTTTTTATGAAAAATATTTGGCAGCAGCTTAAATCAATTTTATACTTCCTAACATGTGGGGCGATCATATGAGTACGCAAACCACCAATTTAACACCCAATAAATGATAAGACTTACCTCAGAATAACGAAAGTATCTGTAATGTTAGCTTAAGAATTACATTAGCAGCATTACGATTTCTAATTAATAAGCAGTCACTCAATTTTTTGGAATTTCACTTGTTTAATGAAACCAAAAATCTACGTATAATGCATGTAATGCAAATGTAATGATGTACAAAGTGTCTGTACTAACATGACATGTGACATATAATTGAATAAATCTAACATACAAATTATATGTCATGCTATATTAATTAAATGACCTAATCTAATAATGGGCAGATTTTAAATGCACCAATCCTAGCATGTCCCGCATTTTAATCTAAGTGATCCTAAACATGCAATTTACTTAATGACGTGCGATATGCAAACTAATCATATGTGACACACATTTTGTGTTTTTAATTTAAAAGTCGGTATTAAAATATCTAATATTTAAACATGCTACCTAAATGGAGAAAAGGAAATCTAATCTATCATAAAGCAATGTTTTTGGTTTTTTTAATCAAAAAAAAAAAATTGAAATAAATAAATTTCCTAATTTAACATGTACTCTAATCTAAAATGGGCAATATTACTAGCGAAAATCAAATCAAATCCTAACTTTTTGAGTTTTCTTTTTATGGAAATAATCAAACAATGGATAAATATTCAATTAAATAATGCAATCCACAAATATTATCTTATTTTAATTTGGAAATGGAGTAAATCAACGATCATATTCAATTGTTATGGATATTGATGATAAGTTATTCGCTAGATTTGGAAACGACTAAATTGATGATCATATCCAAATGGTTATGAATAGGATGGAAGATTTTCCACGCCGCAGGTATTGTATCTCATAATTAGAGATCGAATGGCTGTCCAAGCGTGTTGTTAAGTTAGGAAAGTTCCTAACTTGGGGTGGTATTTTAAGAGATTATAGATATACATTATCTAATAGAATATTTATCAGAATATATCAAATCACTTAAATAGATAATAAAATATTTCAAATCTACTAAAGATAAGAATAATGCCTAATTCGAGGATTTGGTTTCCAAATTTGAATGCAATGCAGTCGGACCGGGATCGCAACCGGCTCTACGATGGTGACCAGCAGTGTCAACAACAGCGAGTGGCAACGGCGGGCTGACGGCCCACGGACCTACAAAACAGAAACTTCATGGGATGGCTTGGTTCGGGGACGAGCTCGACAACAAGTGAGTTAGCTGGCTCGGCGAAAGACAGTGATGGTGCTGGGACGACTGTGAGGCTACTTTGTCGATGATCAACCATGGGGAGGACTGAGAATTCTCGACCACCAGTGTGCGTGCGTGCGTGGCTTGAAAATCACAGTGGCGTTAATTCATGTGCGGTGGACTAATTGCATTAGCACCGTGCAAGAAAGGAGACATCTTTGAAGAGTGAGGCGTCTAATGGCCTGTGGCATTCAAAACATATAAATTTAGTGGAGAGAACAGTAAGGCCATGAAACCAAATTCAAGAAGAAAAGGCCAAAGAAAAATATCCCCATGCGACCAAATGCATTTTTATTGGCTCTCCCCTCCTTCCTTCACACGTGTGGATGGGTGTGTTCTCTATTCTCTGTTCCTTTGATCACCACCCGTCTCCGTAAATTTCTGAATGTACCCACTGCCACGTATTGCTTAGATGAGCGTCAAGGCGGAGCTGATCGTGGGATTGAACTTGAGCAAAAGCTGGGAGTTGCGGCTTGCGGATGTTTCGTCGGAGGGGATCATAGTGCAGCTGGGGATGCTCGTGCGGCAGCTCGTCGTCGGGGTTCCGCGTTGAGTAGCAGCAGGTCGTCAACGTGGGTCTGAAAGGACAGCAGCTTGGCTCAGTGGTGGTCTCGCTGCGGGCGGCGTTGGGAGCGTGAGGGCACGACAAGGGAGTCTCGGGCTGCTTGGCCGAGCACTCTATCTCTCTCTCCCTTTTCTCATGTGTGTTCTATTGTATTCTCTAAAATTTTAATTGCCGACCTATAATTTAATTTGTGAGGCATAATATCCTATATATAATGTAAAATTTGGGTTTAACCTTGATTTTATGATTGATTTTAGGCCTTATTAAAGTAATGTGCTATATTAACTTGAGCTTTTATTAGTTAAATCTAACAAGCTGAAATTAAATTAAGCTCAGTCCAGCCCGTCCCCATGTGAATTTCGGCCACCTACTCCCTAGTGCTGGCTGAATTTTGGGCCCTTCTGTGGGTTCAATTCGCTCAATTTGAAGCTCAAATCATCCACCGTTGGTCTAATACTAATTCAATTAATGAAAAATATAAACTAAATAGTAGATGCTCCTAAAACTATATGATGTAAAATTTAATTTTAATATTTTTTGTTTAGGGAATAAAAATTAGTATTTATTTTTTTATGCACTAAATTGATGACTGAGTTGTCAACATTTAGATGTCAACATTAGGTAAATTGATATTATGAGTGCTCTTCCACTATCTAGAGTGCTTTGTCAATATTTGAAGTGAACAAGATATTAAGCGATTGAAAATGTCTACGAGCTAAAAGGATGTTTAGATAAGGTGAACATTTGGAAAGACCTTAATCAATGGTGAACAAGCCGAGAAGAACGGAGATGTTTGTGATGGCTTGGAGGTACAAATAACAAGTAAACAGTTGGATAGACGTGGTGATGGTGAACAAGCCTAGAATGAGAATGTTTGGCAAAACTTGGAATGATCATGAAGATGAACAGTTTGGTAGAGTTGAAATTCTCAATATGCTTGGAAGGATCTAAAGATTAGCTTATAATGATGTTTGTATTGATGCTAAAGATATCGAGTCATTGGTGTTGTTTGAACAACGACCATGTGAGGATGTTTGTTGGAGAAAAATATTATAGCCGTTATCAAGTGGAAATATGTAGCAGAAAATCACAAAGTCTATTGGCGAATAGGAGCAGGCGTCTTGTTAGAAATGTCAGAGTAGTCAACGTCAAAAGAGTAGCTGCAGGCCTATTTTAGGATAGTCTGCAAATGCTTAGGAAAAAGAGTTGTATGGGCAGCTCTATTCTTTGACAGCTGCACCAATGGATCTCTAATGGCTAGTTGGTCTTCTGAAGCATATCCAACGGGAAGATCGAAGATGGCTATTTAAGAGGAGAGCTTCTAGGCTAAAGTGTTAGAGACCACAATGTAAAATCCGAATATTTGCTTGGAGCTGCTTTCTTTGTTGATATTGTTTCGTTCTCTTGAAACATTTTCACTGTGATAGCTTTGATGTATAGTAATCGTGTATTAGATCAAGTGTACAAGAGCAAAAGAAATAGCTCCATCTCGATAGTGTGATGCATCTTGTAATAGGATCAGTGCTTGCCAGTTGTAACTTGTTGAGTAGATTATTAGTACAATCTAGCCCAACTTGTGGTTTTTAGTCTAGAGATTGAATGTAGGTTTGGGAATAAAGTTAAACCACTATATATCTGCTTGCAAATATTCTATTTCTTCACTATTAACAATACTGATCTTTATACCACCGCTCTCAGCGGCGCAGTTGGCTCGGGCTCTCTCCCCCTTACGAAGGGGAGAAGTTCGAATTCCAGAGGCGTCGTTAGGGATTCTTACATGGAGTATTGTTGTGATGGGTCCTGCAGTCAATGCCCCCAGGATTTGTTCGCCATTGCCGGCTTCGGCTTACGGGTTCCCGTGTTACAAAAAAAAAAAAAAAACAATACTGATCTTTATCATCACCATCTGTTAAACAGCAACGCGTGCACTCAATTTTTACAATATAGTTCTATCAATATTTGAAGTTGAACTTATCATCTTCTGCAAATGTTCTTCAGAGTTCTCTTTTAATCTATTCACCCCTTCTTTAGGTTGTATTGCTAGCCCCAACACATATAACATGTTAGATAGTATTTTATTCATCTTAATATTAAGCATAATGTTTTATGTGATATCACCAAATGTTTCACAAAACGAATCATGGATACTTAATTTAGGGTAGGAGCGATTACTGATTCAATCACACCGGAGACATTCATAGTTAGCACTATCTATTTATAACTACTCTATCTATATCGAAAAAAAAATCGAAGTAAGGTTAATGGAAATAGGATTCCAATTGATGAATATTTAAATGAGAAACTCATATGGCTACATATGGATTTCAAGTAGACTGAAAATAGGACCGATCGGATGATAGAACATCAACACAATACAAAGCAATAAGCATCATCGTGCATCAGATACTTTTCTTCTTACAATGAATGCATGAGATACCTTACTTGTATGAGACACCTTACTTGTATGCATTAGATACTTTTCTTCTTACAATGAATGCCTTATTGGGTTTTTGAATAGATACTATTTTCTAACAAATAAGTAAGGAACCATCTTAACATATATATAAACATTTTTGGCTATTCCTCCTATGCATCTTATTGGCACCAAAATTTGCTATAAAATTCGTATTAGGCCAAAATATGGCATTTAACTCCATTTTAGACTTGTGGAAGGAATGGAACATTCGGAGCTTCATCATATTAAGCCTCTTGGTTCAGGTTTTTCTTATTCTATTTGCACCATTTAGAAAGAAAATAAAAAATGCATGCATTGTTTCCCTCTTGTGGTTGGCATATTTGATGGCTGATTGGGTAGCTGCATTTGGGATCGGGCTCATTTCTCACAACCAAGGCAATTCATTTGCTGGTATAGTTGATGGAGATAGAGCACTTAAGGCATTTTGGGTCTCATTTCTCTTGTTACATCTTGGCGGTCCGGACACCATCACTGCCTTCGCTTTGGAAGATAGTTCGCTTTGGCTACGCCACATGCTCAGTCTCATCTTCCAAGTTGTCGCCGTTGTTTATGTCTTTGTACATATATTTCTTAGCGACAAATCACTAGTGATCCCAACGATGCTAGTGTTTCTTGCTGCAGTTATTAAAAATGTAGAGAGGACATTGGCACTTAATCTCTCAAGCCTCAAGAGGCTTAGGAAATCGATGTTGAGACTCAACACACCTTTTGATAGTGAAGCTATTGAGTTCCCTAAAGAATGGTATAAAGCATACGAGGGGTTGGTTGAAGAACTTGGTGCTCTAGGGTATGAATGTCCTAATAAAGAAGAAGCAAAGCTTCCTGAGACTATTGTGGTGAAGCATGCTCACTCCTTCTTTCAAATCTTTAAGGTCATCATTGGAGATCGCATGTTCACACAGAACCAACGGTCTATAAGTCGCGAATATTTCTACAAGATTTCTGCGGTGGATGCATTGAGGGTGATATCCGTTGAACTCCATTTCATTTATGAGGTGCTCCATACAAAAGCATTAGTAATACACTCCAAGTGGAGCTATGTTTTCCGCTTCATAGCCTTAAGTGATATTGTGATTGCTTTGGTCCTATTCAATCGTTTGAAGAAGCATCAGCTTCCTGAACTCGCTGTGGAAATTACTTATACCCTTCTTTTCGGAGGGATTGCTCTTGATGTGATAGCTCTATTCATGCTCATTTTCTCCGATTGGATTGTTGCTGGAAAAGAGCAAGATTCATTTATCCACAAGTCAGTATCTGCCGTGTATAACTTGAGGAAGCCTCGATTCGTCACATATAAACCAAAGTGTGATGCTAATGTTACTTATGCGGTCTTAGATACACCATTTATATTTCGAAGGTGGTCAGAATCTGTCTCTGCTTGCAACATTGTCTCCATATTCTTGAAGAAGAGACCGAGAGAGATGTATAAGTGTGATCGCCATTGGGGTTTCATAATCTTTTCTAGTATCCGCAAATTTTCATCCTGTATGACTGAGAAAATAATCTCTTTTTTCCATCAAGCTGGCAACACAATTGCCAAAGGCTGTGGTTTGCAGACAAGGACATTAGCGATTGAGAATACGAGGTACGTGTCCAAGCATCCCCTTATTAATAAGCTATGGGCCTTTATTTTTGAGGAGGTAAAACGTAAGTCCACGGATGCAGATAATTTAAGCAAGATAAAGGAGATATTTGAGGCTAGAGGTGCTTTGTCTCTCAAGAGTAGCAACGGGGAAATCGATAGCGAACATCCTTTAAAGAGGGTCACCGATGAAGTTTTTGATAAGAGTATTCTAATTTTGCATGTCATTACTGAATTGTTGTACAACATGGAGAGCCCATTTACAGACACAAATGATGAAAGGGAATTTAGCAAGATCCTTTCCGACTACATGATGTATCTTTTAATTAATCAGTCTAATGCAATGTCCGCCGTGGCGGGTGTTTCCGGAATGATGATAGCGACGTTATTATTGTGTCTAGAAGAAGACAAGGATCATGCGATCGAGGATGTGAAGGGGCGGTGCAAGGCATTTTTTAGTGATCCTGAGGACTTGCTCCTCGATATGGGAAAGCTCGGGGAAAGGAAGTGGAAGGTGATAAGCGGAGTGTGGGTTGAGATGCTGTCATACGCTGCGCTTCATATTCAGGTAGAGGCACATCTGCAACTGCTGAGCAAAGGGGGAGAGCTTTTAACCTTTGTTTGGCTTTTGATGGTTCATTTCGGTTGTTACTACAAACCTGACTATGACATAGATCGGTTGGGATACCACTACTCAAATTGGTAAATTGATAATCTTGTAAATTGCAAGCTGTCACTAGCGTAATTTATGACTTGGTATGGCAATATCGACTCAATCAACTAATATTTCTTATTTGCTTATGTATAGAATGATGTAAACCTTTGTTGTATTTTGTTATTGAAGCTATATTTCGATTGCTGCAGAGTAATGAACTCAAGATTTAGTACTGCATGCAACCTTATATCTGTAATTTGTGTTTAATATGTAATCCCTGAGATCGGCGGCGATGAGACGACAACCCTTGGCGGCCTTGGCTGTGGCTTGGATCCGAGAGTCAAAAGCACGAGCTTCGAATGAGCCTTGCCTTGCTCCATCTTACGATTGTTCTGTTCCTCTTTGACAAAGCTCTGCACCTCTGACTTCACCCCTTTTTTTCCCTTCAAGAATCAAAGTTTGCTTTGCATAAACTTACAGGATTCCCGGTCGAATTGATCGTTTCAACTTTTTCAAGGTTTAGATTTTTTTTTATATTTAATTTTCCTTTTGTGATCTCCCCCTCTTAAGTTTCGCCAATAAGTCTCAAACTAAGAGAAGTCAAAAAAAAAAAAAAAAAAAAAACACAGAGGAAGAGCAAAGAACTTGATTTTGTCTTAAAATATCTTATGAACTTGATCCCTTTGATTCAATGAACTCATTAAATAGCGTTTGTTTCACAAAATTTCATCAGGACTTGATCTGGGTCCAGAATGGCCCATCAACTTGATCACTTTGACCAAGTAAACCTTCTGAGCTTGTCGGCATCGGAAATAATGTCCAGCCAATGGACACATGCATGTTTTGCGCCTTTTCCAGAGGCAATTTAGTTCTAAAAGTAAAACACATTTCTCCCAGGCGACTCAAGTGTACATAAAAAAAAAAAAGTGTCCAAGCAATTGAACTTGCCCCGCATTTGTGAATCGTAAAGAAAATGGCTAAGGTTTCTCAAGCATGGATCCAAAATTTTGAGATGGATGATCACTGCAAACGTGGGAGGAGAGCTGTTATGAGAATGTTGCGTTATGGATTGAAGCAAACCTGGCTATGCGCTTTCTACATGCGAGAAATATGGTGTAAAGTCAATTGAAGGTTTTTTAATTTCAATATCTTAGGGTTATGGTGGTTCTTGAATCAAAATGCCCTAGGAGAGGTACGGAATGTGTACGTGATAAGTGTATGTTCGTTAGCTGGCCATTATTTTCATCGGCAATGAACTAAGGAATATTGGGTCAATGTGATCAAACTCAGAGGTTTATTAGATCAGAATAATCCAGTTCAAGAAATATTTTGGAATAAAGTCAAGTTTAAGAAACGAACACCGCTGCAAGGGGATTCCGATCGCTAAAGTGGACGTCCGATGCGGCTTGGATCGTAACGAGTAGGCCTTGTTGCATCATTCTTGCTTGGATTACATATCATTGTCGTCAATGATTTGATTTCTTTATGCTCTTTTTGTTTTTGTTTTGCAATCTTGACCCAACTCGTTGAGTGAATTCGAATCCACAAAGCAATCTACTTAATTGGAATTACTTCTACTATACTCAAGAACAAGAATCTGGTGCGACTAACTTTTTTTTCTCCTGAAGAATGCTTTACATTGTGGGACCAATTTGGAATTTACAAACTACCCTATTTCTTTTGTAAGGACAAATTTTAATGAATATATAAAAGAAAATTTGTAGTATTCAATGAACTTAGCTTTTGCGTGTTATGAATAATTTATATGAGACAAGTGGGCCCATAAATAAATAAGAATTATATGAGACAAAGCAAGAGAATAATGGGGGCCATTTCATTTCATGTGGACCAGCTCCTCCTCATCTAATTTGTTTATGGAATAATCTAAAAAGGCAAAATAGGAGAGAAATAGAAAAAGAGGAGAAGTAGCAAAATTCCTCTTTAGAGCCATCTTTTGCTCATTGAATTGTATACGTGCTAGAGCGCTTTTTGCGCTGCAAAATCTAGATTTCATGAATTGAATGCATCCACGATATTCACTTTGTAACATGCATTTCAAAAAGTGCACGAATGCTTCCAAAGACCGAAGCCTCAATAAACGTTCGTCATTTACTTAGATCAGCATCTCTCTCCTTTGTTTATTTTCTTAGATAAAATCGTTTTGCAGCGCCAACTCAGTGTCACGTGTCGATTTTACCACATAATCAATGCCCACACCACTTATTTGATGGGGATAATAGACATGATCACGAGATGAGCAGCTTAATGAGCTCGCCTAGATTTGGTCAGCACAATGGATGAAAATGGCAGGGAGGCAATTTTGTTCTCGACTCGTGCTGTGGACACGTCTAGCCTGCCTAGACCCGATCTATTCAAATTGATAATCATGGCAGGTTGCAATGGTTCTTAGCCCCGGTACTAGGCTCGATCTGCTTTTTTACATGTAATTACAGTGGCATAAGGATTTCGTTGCACAAATTGAGAGAATCAGAATATTTAATTATGTACAAAAAAGTTGAGGATGGGTCATGGTTGAGCATGGGTCTCCGCGGTAGGCTTCTAGTCCTCGGGACGGGAACCGGGACCGGAACGGGGGAACATGATCCCCGCCATGCCCCGTGTCCATCCTTACATCCCCCAGCTCTTAGTCCAGTACGGGTCATTAAAGGCGTGAGAATTTGGTCAAGATGCTTTGCTGCAAATGGATACTTGATTTTGGAAGTAGGAGTCCACCAAGCATGGAAGCCTCACAGCGCGAAGCTCTTGTTTTGAAGAATTACTGTGATATGGAGTGATTATCGATAATTCAACGGCTCAACCTTAGAGTGAAGTCAGGTCTAGCTAAATATATCTAATTGGGTTTGAGCTTTCTTTTTAGTGATTTCCCCATGAAATGGTATTTGGGTTCGGTTGTGCTGTCCCCACAGCCTTTTGAAGACCTTGTATTTATCAAGATAGAGATGTATTGGCATGAAAGCAAACCAAGATGCTTATGGATCATTATTTGCATTGAGAATTTTATTCCTAGACAAGTAGAAAACCACATGGTTTTCTCCTAGAGAGAGAGCAATGTGCCTCTATAGAAGAGATTAATTTTGCACTTTCTGAGATATCGGCGATCATTGAGAAACTTGCAGAAAAGGTACTTCATTGAGCAACTTGCAGAAACGGTAGTTCACCATCCGTGGGTCACAAAATACTGCCATCAGGAATAACCGCGCAGCGAAGAACAACCACTATTCCATCGCGAATCACATATCCCTGGTCTTCTCTGTCACCTTCTCTGACGTTATCTGGATTAACAATCTGCAAATACAAGCTCAAAAGTTCAATTCTTGGACAATGGTTCGCGAGTCTCTATCAATTGTTATGACAGGAGTACATGAAAGGTACGCAAGGACTCCGATTAAAGAGCATCATCACTAGCTCAAGCTAAAAAGAGGGACCATCGCCAATTTTTCTTGTATTAAATCCATCCAAGTATCTGAAAAATTGACTAGCTAGCAAAAGATGTTCTGAGGGAATGTAAAACCCACTCCTTAGCAATAAAACTTCTTCATTTTGCTTCTTTTCGATGAAGTAGATAATAGGACTTTACTGCCTTGCTTACCGTTACATTTTTGCCAATCCTCGCATTCTTATCAACTATAGCTTTCCTTATGCGTGCATTTTCCCCAATGCCGATCGGTACACTCATGCACTTCCCATCCCCAGAATTCCCTGGAACATCTGTCTGTCATGTTTATGAAGTTATATCATCATCGTCATCGTCATCGTCATAATCATCTATATGACATTTACTGGTGAAATCACAGTTCGATATCAAAACAAAGGTAAAGAAGCAAGCATTTGTATCAGTCATCAGTGAACTAAGTAGATGTTTGCTTAAGAATGGTTGGTCGGTCAATGCAGAAGATGGAACCAAACCGAATAGTACAAACATATTCTCACAGACGTATGGATGTTTGATACTTCACACATTCGCTATATACTGCTAGAAATTCGACAGCACAAGGACCAGATGCCTCTTACTTGATAGATGTCAGACCCAATGATAACCGAGTCCTCGATAACCGCCCCGTCTTCGATCCTTGTCCTCATACCAACTACGGCTCCTGTTATTTTGCATCTCTAACTTGTACATATAACAGAAGTTAGATTTCAAAAGCAGTGAGCTGCAAGAAGGGGCTAACTTTAAATTCCTGATATAATTGGAGAAGATATTGTAATCAGCTGCTGCATTACAGATATACGATGCAACTTTTTTTTACTAAAGGAATTTGAATTTTGTCAATCTATGTCAGGGCAAGGATAAATCCTTGCTGGGAGAAAGTTTTTGGTTAATATTATTGTGAGGAAGAAAAGAAATCAGACTTCTTACATTGAGTATGCAACCGTCTCCGATGATACTTTCTGTGATTACTGAATCTGTCACGACGCTCGGAGGCAGGGACCGAGGCAGTGTGTACAAGAGAGAGTCCCTCTCAAAGAAACTGCAATATAAAAGAATGAATTTGTTCAACTGCTGGAGACAAAAACTTGGGTAAAAGCCAGAGCATAAATACAAAAAATTCAACGGGCAACATGAATCTTTACTTGAATCCCCTGTTGTATTTCTTTGTGCTCTCCATATTTGCCTGGTAAAACGCTCCGATGCTTCTCATATCCTCCCAATATCCATCGAATGGATATGCCTGAACCTGACAATTTTTCAGAGAAACATAAACTCTCCTAAATGCAGCAAAAAGAGAGACCGACAAAAGTGAGATTCTCAAACAAAACAAGTCATGAAACCTGGCGCGACCTTCATTCCAGTGGATATCGCGCCTCGTATCACTTCACTGGAAAAGTCATTCGCGCCAGGGAAACTCTCTTTTAGAAGCTTTATCATGGCATCTCTGTTGATGAGATATATTCCCATGCTTGAGAACCAATGGCAATCAAATGTGTTTTGACAGTTGGGATTTCCAGTTGACTTGTCTTTGAGATCTACCACTCTATTCTCATCATTTATCTTCAAAGAGCCAAAACCTGATCTTGGTCCCAAGCAGCATTCAGGACCGCGACGGTTATATCGGCCTCGCTTCCCAATGCAACTCCACAAGTTCCCGGTAGTCCATCCGGTAAAGATGGGCCTGGAAGGATCAGAAATTCAGTGACTGGATACTCTTCAAGCACCCACAGACATCTCCTCACAGCATCAGCATTCCCCTGAATTTTGAAATCACAGAAAATTCAGCTAAAGGTATGAAAAGCCATAACAGCTAAAACAAGTGAAGACTAACAGTTAGGGAGGTGTTAAAATTAGAATTTGAGCTTTGAGATCATAGGAAATTAGCTTCTATAAGTGATCCAAGTATAGTACATTCAATCGAATTGTAGTTTAAGATTTTTGTCATTTCGAACTAAAGCAAACACAGGAGTTCACTCTGATTTCCGCATTTCATCAGAAACAATGCTGACAAATAGTTGAAATGAATAATATAGCAGCAATCACTAGCTGGGGTGGCATCCCGTTCCTGTTCCCACACTTTATCGTTAGCATTGCTTGATGGATAAATATGATGTCATGGACTACAACAGGATGTTAATATGACTACAAAGGTTACACTGCCAGACCTGAAACCATCGCTGGTCTTCGAGGCTTTGGTAGGCAGCGATCACTTCAACGAAGCCTTCTGTCCCAAGGCCAGCGCCAGAATAAGCCCTCGAGAGGTGCGAGTTCAGGGTTGTGGAATTGAATTGGGTGAGAGCGTATATTTTGCTTATGCTGCTGTTGATGCAGTTGCTCACTACCGCATCAATGAGCCTGTAGTTGGCCGCTATCGGTATTGCCCCTTCTGATCTCCTCTTCGTCAACGGATAAAGTCTCGATTCTGAGCCGTCCCCAAATATAATCGCCGCAACACTCTAACCACACATATATACATTGAATTAGAGTTTCGCAAGAAAGTCACTCCACATTTTCATTTTCAGTGAAAAGAGGCCATCAGAACACATTCCTATAGTTCTTTTTGCTGAGTATGGAAACAGAAACCCCAGAAAAACAAGAGCCAAAACAGGGCTTTCATCGAAATCTCTGCAACGAAATGTGACCTGGTTTTATTGGAGGAAACTGAGAGATAGACTGATGATGATGCTGCGAATTGGCACAACGAATCTTCTGCGACCGTCTGTAGTGAATGCGAGGCAAGCTCGTGCCAAGTTTCGTCTTCCGCTGCAGATACACAGCATTGAATTGAGGATGCTGCATCATAATCACCATTATGACAATTGAGATATTGATGAAGAATGTAAACAGACTAGGACTAATCTTGCTGTTAAAATGCCATTTTTCACTTGTATTTGTAGTATGATAGGGTGAAGAAATGAGAGAATATTGAGGTTTCTTCCAGTTCATGACCACCTATCTGACGAAGGATCTTTGCTTTTGCATGGCCGGGGGTACTGCTTATAGCAATAACGATGAGCGTCCCAGGCTCAACAGTATCAGACTGGGAAGATGCACTTTGGCACTTCACAATAATTTATTTTTCGGTTCTGATGCTCACTTTGGTATTGTTTTTTCCTATTGCATCTAGACAAGCATGAAGAGGAAGTTTTGAGTGATGGCATGGCATGTTTTGTGCTCTGAGAGATGGGAAATGTCTTGCTTAGATTCCAATCCTCTCGGTTTCCTTTCATCTTTATTCCTTGGGTAGGATTTCATAGATGCTTTCTGTTGGGTGTGAGGAGACAGAAGGCAAGAAAATATGCTTATGCATGACCGATATCATGTGCCATACTGGCTTAGCATTATCAAGCTAATCATAATCTTTTTAAAATTCAAAAATTACAAAACCTGGTGGTTATCGTGCTGGCGAGATGGGGAGTAATGACTGTTCCACCGACACCACGTTAACATAACACGGTGGTATAATCGACGCATAGAACACTCTTGCTGAGCCCCACTCTTTTCCAAAAGAAGTCGGCCGGGGCTCGATAGAAACGAGTAAAGGCACAAAGCATCCTCAAAACCTTTTTTTTTCCTGAGGTAGGCTTCACACATCAATCGGTCCGAATCCTACTCTTTGAAATCTTGAATGAAGCCAAAATCGAGCCCTGACGAGCTTTGGAAATGCTCCCCTCCAAGCCCCATCCATTTGATATGAGAGGGCGGAGGCGAGGGGTCACGGAGCTGTCAATGCTAGGCCCCAAAGATGGGGTGGTCGGTTTTTTTATGTTGTGTTTCTCTAATTATAGGGTTTATATTACGAAAATTTTCAAACTCGCTATACTTATAATAAATTTACTTGAAACTAATTTTTGACCACCACCTAAAATTATTTTTTTGACTATAAAAATTTCATGAGTATATTGGATTAATAATGATGTTATACCTGTAATAAATAAACGGTAAAACTTTAACGGCGCTGCTGGAGAACGACCCGCTTTCGGGAAGAGACATGATCGAAATGATTATTTTTTATTCTGTTTTCGGGAACAAATTTAAGTATTTTAAGCCGTTTGATAACCGTCCAAATTTTTTTTTATTCTATAATGTAATCTGCAATGGTGACGTTGCTCGATTCTGCTCCACCAATTTCTTTTTAATTTTTAAATATTTTTCTTTTTCCTTTTTCTTCTATTCTTCTCCTTCTTCTTCTTCGTGGTTAGTCGCTACTTCCGCAATCGACCGCACTAGGGGCCGACGACCACCGAAGCATTGCCGACCCTGAGGCTAGCCTTTGTTGGGCCGACCCGCGGGGCCGGGTGAGGCTTGCCTAGCCATCGGCGAGACTCTGAGCCTCACCTAGCCACCGGCGGGGTGGGGCGGGGCTAGGCGTCGTGAGGCTTGCGTAACCTTGGCCAAGCCGAGCCTCTTCATGGGATCGGACTTGCCTTCGGCGAGCTCGCCACCTCACCCCCGCTTGGCGAGCTCACTAGACTTGTTACCTACAACCGCCGAACGGCAATGACCCGCGACGGGGCAGTGCAAACGGGCAGAGGCGAGTGGCGACGCACGGCGGCGGCGGCGCGGTGGCGAACGACAATCGCGGATGGTGGTAGATGAAGAAGAAGAAAAGAGAAGAAGAAAAAGAGAAAATGGAAGAAGACTTGATTATTGGGATTGCTCTCACTGAATGCTAATCAACTTATTATTATTATTATTATTATTATTATTATTATTGATTCTACTAAATCTATTCCCGAGAACAAATTTGTTCCTAGAACAAGGATCGATTTTTATTTATTTATTCGTAATTCTACTACAAATCTATGGCATTACAGAAAGTACCTCTATGGTGGTAAATTCTGGATTATGGCGAGTTGAAATGCCTTCATTTCTAAAAATTCGACCAATTTCATATACCTTTTCAAATCCACCAACCTGCATGAAAAATTCACATTCATTATCACCAAAGCTACAAAACAACGAGCACTACACAATACTAACTTCAAATGAAAAAAGTTTGTGCAAAGAAAGGAAAAAACACCGATAAATGTAACGTATCCAGTAGCAAAAAGAAAATGAAATTGAGAAAGGGATAGTGAAGGAAAGATCTAAGGAGATAAAAATCTATGTTGATTTTTGAAAAAGATCAGTTGCCTCATTAGAGACCAATAGGCTGAATCATATGGCCAAGTTCACATTGAAATTTGAAAGAAAAAAAACAAATAGATGTATAAAATAGGCAAAATCAGGCAAGTCATTCCATTATACAGCAGAAACCAACCATGGCCAATACAATAACAGAGGTAAAATTGATACTCAAGCATTCTTTTTCTTCACCTACTGAAGTTAACTGTTAGTGTTAGAGAATAGCTTTCCAGACCCATAATGAAAAGCGAGGAAAACCAACTTGCACACGTAACTTACCAGCATTCTTTTTAAATGGAGCTCAGTCGCAATTCTCAAGTAGAGATCCCTTCCAAGAGAATTGTGGTATGTAACAAATGGCCTGGCCTCCGCTCCACCAGCTGCTCCCTAGTCCACAAAATCGATTAAAACCATATTGTGAAAAGATGCGTAATCTGACAACACCCCCCAAAAAAAAAAAAAAAAACAAGAGAAACAAATATGCATGCCAATACAAATGAAGGCTGGTCAACTAACACATGGAGACACATATTCCATGCTCTCTCATTTCATTTGACAAAGGGTAGAGCCGATATGGAGACCAAATCCCTAATTTAGCTCCAGTTTAAAGATGAGTTAACTAGGCAGTACAAGAAGATTCTCGAGCTACTGCTTTGTGAACCAATTTGCAGTAAAAATGGAACACCATCTAAATATTAATGCTATGTGCAATAAATCTCACAGCATCTGGATATCCTATTTTCAATATGTTAGATCCTACCCATGCTGCTATACCAAAGTATTAAATAAAGTGGTCAAAATAAACGAACCAAATATAACAAAAGAAGAACTGCCACCACTATTTTGATCTTTCTTCAAAGATTTTGTCTTTGGCATAATACCAGGAAATTTCCTGCACGTTACAGTCAAGAGGTATTCACCACAAGAAAAGGACCTTAACATACAGACAAAAAACTTTTTGAAACTCAAATTATACCTACAATTGGCCGGTAATGTTGTAAATTTATTCATTTCAAACGAAAAGCCATTAAAATTATTGAATGATTAACTAAGATTCAAGATAAAAGTCAGATGTGCCAAAAATGAAGAACTAATCTAATTGAAGGCTTTTAGACTGAAATCTTCAGCATTTTGGCTCATTCATTAAAGATATAGCATATTATAGATGAACCTGATGGAAATTCTTTATGCAGTTATTCCTCAGCTTGTAGATTTTGAGAAACTAAATTATTAGAAACATGTTCACAAGTACCAAGTAATCTGGCTAACCACCTACTACTACAATCTCCTTTGTCTACCCAGAACAAAGCAAATGACATGTACACACAAAACCAACAAAAAGAAGAACACAACCTACTATTAAAGCCACAAATACTAAAATCTGATAGAGTTACATGTCACAAAGAAACAAACAAACCTGTAAGACCGGCGTCTCAACTTCAACAAAACCCGCAGATTCAACTGCCTTGCGGATTTCTGAAACAATCTACACAAGCAGGCAAGACAACCACATCAAAAAGGAGACTTTTGGCTTACTTCCTTGCCGTGGAAAATAGATATAAAGGACTCCTAATATTATGTAGAGGTTTAGAAGGCTGATGATAGATGCAATGAGCTTCAGCCTCTTTGAAATGAAAATATTACATTTGCTTCAAATTCTTCAACGTATATACTTTAACATATTTAATATGATTAATCTCTGCACTTTCACATAGCCACACCTTAGGGACCAGAAAAGGGTTCCAATTTAACTCTTATTTCAATCATAACCATCACAAAAACAAAAACAAGAAAGCAAAAAACTACAGCAAATTTTTAAAAAAAAAATGGATATATTGTAAAACCACAAGCCTTGTGCAGTTTCATTAGAACACAAACTCAAAAGGAGAAAAAAAAATTGACTGGTACCTTAAAAATTGGAAGAAATGTAGCAAAGCATGAAAATGGTTAATCATTTCCCATTTCAACCCCTGATTAGTATAATTTTTTGGCCACCTAATTATTATACCTCAACATAGTTATCATTCCATGAGCAGAGATTAACATCGTGAGCAGAGAAGTTGAAAAGCAATATTGTGCAATAAGATTTGAATATCTCTTTAGCCGTGAAAAGGCATGAAATTGTACCTTCGCTCTTTTACGAAAAATGTCAGCCACTTCCGGGTTTGCAATCATATCCACATACCTGAATAGAGATACATAAAGCAGAGACAGGTCAAGTAAACAGAACATCCACCATGCCACCTATAATCAAGCAAGTCCTTCTCACTATGGCAAAGCCTGCTTTTGCTTATCATTCTTCCTACAGCCATCCTTAGTAATGACAATTTCCTACATATTCACAAAAGTTCTAAGCTCAAAAATTGATGTTGTTTTCTCACCATACAATGCATTGGGTACTTAATAGGATGTCTCATAAGTCTGACAAAGTAATAAAGTAATAGGTGGAAGATGGCAGCTCTATGATACTTCCTCTGAGACCTCTTTGTTTAAAGAGGCAACTAGTACCAAAATTGGTGAATCAAGACCTTAGAGTAGATGGATGGCCAAGCTAACTGAATTTACAAAGATATTGTATGGACATGGATAGACAAGGCTGGGATTCTCCTATTGTCATGTAAAATCTATAACAAGCAATGATGATGCCGTTTCATTCTAGAATGCTTAGTGGTGTTGGAATGAATCTTTAAAGAGTCCTTTGCATTTCTGTTTCAATTGGGTGGGGAAAAGAAACCAATTGTTCTGATGTAGTTTCCTGGACCAAAGATGTAGTTGGGATGTGGCACTCACGATAAGACAGCAAGTGGAACTAAAAGATTTTGTTAGATTATTTGAGCTCTTATTAGCTGAAGCTGCTAATAGCAGCATACTACAATGAAGGCGGAGGTAAGTATTCTATCCTGTAATAAAAACAGTACAAATAAGCAGGAAAGCATTTTACCGTTGGCGATAGCGCTTATCCACATCTGTTAATCCGTGATATTTATCAGGAAGCGGAAGTAAGGATTTGGTAAGAATTGCAAAAGTGTTGACACACACGGAAAGCTCCCTGAAGTATAAATCATTGATAAAAACATTCAGAAGCTAGACCTCATAACAAGACATCAGAGGACAACTAGAACTGCAGATTTACCTAACCCACAATAACAAAGAAAGAAAAGGGGAAATCTTAGCAGCTCATTCCATCTATAGTGACTGATGTATATCAACTAAATGTAAACAAGAGGAATCATCGTATACCTTTCTCTGTCCGCTTTATAGTTCCATTTGCACCCACTATGTCACCAATATCTACAAGGGTCTTTAATCGCTCAAACTGATCATTTAACAGCCTCTCCTTCTCGCAGTAAAGCTAAAACAAATGGTTGGTACTTTCAATCAGTTTCTAGCCATTGTATCAAAAAGTCAAGCAATGGTAGTAAGTAGCTGCCTTACTTTTGCACTATTAAAGGTGATACAAATACTAACCAGCATATTCAAACAAAGTTTGGGGCCATCTAAGTATGAGACAAGTGATTGCAAACCATGCAAAGAAAAGAAGATTGATCTTATAAGTTTCAGTAGAAAAAGAAAAGAAAGAAAGCCATATAGCATAAGAGAATGTTAAATTATTAAAGGGTGATCTAAACTACACAGCAGTTCATTTCATCCCAGATAAGTGCAACATAAAATTTCAGTGCACCTCTATAGTTCCATTTATCTCTAGCCAGCAGATGGAAGCAAGTGCAGCTAGCCATCTATCGTACGTAGAAAGTTCAGTGTAACCAGTCAAGAAAATGAAAACAAAGATTGCATCATGCATCTTCTAACACTTCAGATGGTTTGACTTTCTGGGTCAAAGTAAACTATAACTACATACAAAGGATTTAGCATGATCAATTCAATTAAGGCATAAAAGTTCTTAATGAGGATGATCACAAGCTTCCAGAATGAACGGCTAAACATTCCTCAACTAAAACCCATCCCGCTAGCTTTTCGTCATTTCATAAACCCTCCTAACCTGTTGCATTTGGAAATAAGATCCCAAACCCACATTATTTAAGTTGTCAGGTTCCCACCTGATACCCGCAACAAGTGATGCTACTCTCTCTAATAGACATATATCCCCAACTAAAGACTATAAAGGAATAAGTACCGGATTATACCTGCCCCAATTCCATCCCTATAGGAAACAAACTCAATGCACGGGTAGCTAAATAAATAGTAGACAAGGTTGCCAAAGAACAAGAGCAAACCTGAATTGTTCCAGAATCATCTCGGAGGGTCAAAAAGGCGAGCCCCCAAACGCCGGCGCGCAGTTATTCTCCCAGCTATGGACACTTGATCTTTCTCGCTGCTCGACTCTTCGCCATTGGCTAAATGCTTATATATCTCTTGGAGCTGACTAGCTGAATGAGTCCTATCCCACTTATAGGCGTAGGGCTCGAGACCTTTCTCCCTCAATTCTTCCACCTATAGAACAGACACACCATCAATGTAGGAGGTGTGAAGTCTCCCCAGCTTTAAATTGCATTTTTTTTCGGGTCAATAAGTACTTAACAATTGTCGAAAGAGAATGAACTACTCAAGGCACTGAAAGATTCCAACTTCTCGTTCGCCGCATTCCTCATCAAACTGGTAACGGAAACCAGAATCTAATGGCGTCCTCATTATTTCTAATGGCGTTCTAGAAAGAGAAAACTACGAGAAGCAACAAAAATCGACCTCTAAACAAAAACAAAAACTTCGGTTACGAAACCGGCACCAATCCTCAGTAAAATCCTAGACACGCTCCCTCATCCCCTGCCACAATATGAATTCACAGATCTCCTTCCAAATTCATACCGACCCCAATTCCAAACGCAGACCCGCCGAGCCGATGAGCCGGACATCCCGAACGCGAGCCGGAGAAAAGGACGGACCTTTTTCAAGCGAATGGCGCGGACGGCTTCCTGTCGGAGGTGGAAGAGGAGGAGGACGCGGCCCGGCGGCCTCGGCCGGAGGCGGCGGCGGCGGCGGCGGGGGCGGCGGCGGGAGAGGGGGAGGAGGAGGAGGAGGAGCAGCGGAGGAAGAAGAGGTTGGGGCGAATGGGGGTGCGGGAGGAAGCGGCGAGGCGGAGGAGGTGCCTGAGGGGCTGCGACGATAGGGTCAGCACCTTCATGTTCAGCGCCTCCATCGCCTTCGCCGCGGCGGACTGTGTAAACTGCGTCGACCGTCGACGTCGGAAGCGAGAGCCTGCTGGCTGTCTGGTCGTCCAGGACCGTGTTTACCTCGAAAGACTTCTTAAAGGATTATCTTCTTCTTCTTTTTCCTTCTTTTCTTGTTGATTTTAATTTACCCTCAAGTTTCAATAAATATTTGAGAAAATAACACGAATGTTCTATGAACTTTGATTTAATATGTAACGTGATCCCTAAACTTTTAATTTATTCCGTAAACCTTAAACTTTAGCTCATGTGTAATATTATCTCTAAACTTTTGAATTTGTTCGATGATGTCTCTTAATTTTTTGTGTATGTTCAGATTAATTTATAATCATTGAACATTTTTATATAATTTAAAGGTTATATTGAATATAAACCAAAAGGTCGATGATCGCATTAAACAAATTAAAAGTTAAGGGATCACATTACATATTAAGTTAAAGTTCAAAAATTATTTGCATCATTATCCCTGAATATTTCTCGAATCTTGAGACTCATTTTTGTTTCATTATAAAGATTCTCATGTATGTGTCACGGGCCGATCGATTGGAATCGTGACCACGCGGCGACTTGGGCAACTTTGGATCACCCAAGCCAAGCCTTGCTCGATCAGCGCTCACTTGCTCGCTTACCCGGATCGTTGAGAGAGAGTTTAGAGAGAGAAGCTTTGAGAATGAATGGAACTTTGATATTTCTGAAATGGATTGGATGATTACAAATGAATGAGGACACCCCTTTTATAGTTGAGGGCCTCGGATTACATCCGCGATCTACTTCTCTCTACTTTCATCCAAATGGGCGAGATCGCACCGCCTCAACTACCGACATAATATCTAGCTACCATCTACCGACATAAATAACGGTGCAGAAAACTAGAAGGTGACTCAATGACGGTTGCGCCCGCCCTTGCAATGTTCGAGGAGAAGGCTCGGTGGGAATCCGAGTGACAGCAGGAGGTCCACGGGCGAGTTGGGGTCGACTCTGGGGAACCTCTCGGGTCGTCCATCTTTTGGCCCGTGACATTCTCCCCCACTCAATCGAGCGACGTCCTCGTCGCTCTCAGCTTGACGGGTAGCCTTGCGGGCTTTGGCCCGATCTCTCTTGTGCTTGTTTCTCTTCACTCGGACGCTCACGAACGAAGGGCCGCATCCTTCTAGGATGAAGTCGGACTTGGTGCGCGGCTCAGTCTTTGGCTTGGACGGAGCACGCGGTGCGCACTCAACCTCGGGGAAGAGCGCTTGGATGGGCATGTCATGAGTCGGAGTAGGATCCAACTCGACCTTCGGCTTGACCTCGGACAGCTTGTTGATGCGCATGACAGCCTTCAAGCTCTTGTCAAGGCGTCGAATCGACGCGATGGTCTTGGTGTCGACCACCCCTTTGATCATGGGGATCATCGACGGGCATTTTTGGTCGAGGATCATCATGCACTTCGTCCTCATGTCGATCATGGCTCCCACACTCTCGAAGAATTGCATGCCAAGTATGAGGTCATAATCATCAAGAGGGATTACCTCACGCCATTCGTCCCTTCCATCCGCCGATCTTGACGTCCACGTCGGGTGTGCTCCTACGCCATGGAAGTCGCCCGAATTGATTGGCTTGTACGACTTCCTGATGGCTCCACGTGAAGTCCCAAGGCCTTGCAACCTCGGTCGACATGAACATGTTGGATGCGCCGGTGTCGACCAAAGCGTAGAGCGTTCGGCCGCCCACTTCGACCTCCACAAAGAACATGTCAGTGTTTGGAGCGATTCCTTCTTCTTTGGTTGGCGATCGGGCTTGGACCGAGTTGATCTTCCTCACAGCTCCAATCTGGATCTGCCACTTGTCTTCTTTGGGCTCCTCCTTCTCTTCCTCAAGGGCAAGGAGGGCATTGATTCGACCCTTCTTCGGGCACTTTTGGGTCCAGTGTGGACCTTGGCAAATGAAACAAGGAGAAGGCGGGGGTTGATCGAACCTACTTGCGTAGTCCGTCGGTGGTCAACCCCTTTGGAAGGATGGCTTGGAAGTTCCTTCTCCCCATGCTTTGGCTCGGCCGCCTTGATCGGGCATGCCTCGGGGAGTGCTCCGTGCTTCATCCTCGCAAGGTCGATCCGACCTCCAATCCCTTGGTCAACTCCTTTGGTCGGTCTTGGTGAGGTCAACGAGTGATTCGGCCACGCTCAGCGCACGCGCCAGGCTACTCACATCCCGCCGCTTCAACTCGAGGTGTGCCCATGGCTTGAGTCCATCCATGAACGCTCCGAGAGCCTCCTCTTCGCTCAGGTTGCGAATCTGGAGTTTGAGCTCGGTAAACTCTTTCACATACTCTCAGATCGCGCCTCTTTGTTCGAGGCGATAGAGCTTGCTACAAGCCTCTTGTTGAGCGAACTCGGGGAAAAAGTAGTCCCGGAACTCTCGCACGAAGTCGTCCCATGTGCACACGGGATCGGCGCCGCGTCTAATCTCGTCACACCTATTGCGCCACCAAAGCATTGCCGTATCAGACAAGAACATAGAAGCGGTTCGTACCTTGATCGACTCGTCATGTATGTTGACAAGTGCTAAAGTATTGCTCCATGCTCTAGACGAGTTGTCCACCTCCTTGGCGGATCGTTCGCCTTTGAACTCTTTCGTCTTTGGCACCTCAAGTTTGGGCACCGCTGGTTCGGCACAAAAGACCATTGGTAATGCTCAACTTGCACAGGGCGAGCTCGGTCTTGAGCTCTTGGATCTCGGCCTTCATGGCTTCGACCTCGTCCCTACGCGGAGCTTCTTCCTTGACCACTTGGACGCGCTCCTTCAACACATCGATCAATGCTTCAAGGGCTTCGTCCTTGTCGTGTAAGGGCGCGGTAGCTTCGTTGAGGCATGACATGAAGTCTTCACGAAGCGAACTCTCGACCTCCATGATCCGATCTCGCACATCGTCAAGACCTTCCATGAGTTCGAGCACGGCGCTCCGGACCTTCCCGATCTTCTCATCGAACGCAGCTACGACATCCATCGAGGCGTCTCTTTTCTTTGCTCAGCCGCAGTTCTCGTTGACTTGTGCGGCCTCTCCAACCATGACAGCTTCTTGGCTCGACATTCCTTCGAACGGTTGGTGCTCCTTGATCTCTCGAACGAATCTCTCTTTTGCTCTGATACCACTTGTCACGGGCCGATCAATTGGGATCGTGACCGCGCAGCGACTCGGGCAACTTTGGCTTTTGCTTTGATACCACTTGTCACGGGCCGATCGATTGGGATCGTGACCGCACAGCGACTCGGGCAACTTTGGATCACCTGGCCAAGCCTTGCTCGATCGGCGCTCACTCGCTCGCTTCCCGGATCGTTGAGAGAAAAGTTTAGAGAGAGAAGCTCGAGAAGGAATGGAACTTTGATATTTCAAATGGATTGGATGATTACAAATGAAGGAGGAAACCCCTTTTATAGTTGAGGGCCTCGGATTACATCCGTTGATCTACTTCTCTCTACTTCTCATCCAGCGGGCGAGATTGCACCGCCTCAACTACCGACATAATGTCTAGCTACCATCTACCGACATAAATAACGGTGCAGAAAACTAGAAGGTGACTCAATGACGGTTGCGCCCGCCCTTGCAATGTTCAGGGAGAAGGCTCGATGGGAATCCGAGTGACGGCAGGAGGTCCACGGGCGAGTTGGGGTCGACTCTAGGGAACCTCTCGGGTCGTCTATCTTTTGGCCCGTGACATATGTCTGACTCATGTGAGCCTCATGCATATGGATCGTTGAATCGAGTGAATTTCACTTTTAATGTCTTTTTGGCATGCTCATTTCACGATAAACTAGCTTTGAAAGGTACTTTTTTTTTTTCATTTTCGATAATTTTTCTAAAATGATCTTTCGAAATTCACTTCAATCCCCATAATAATGTCACGGACCGGCCGAACACCCAAGGGGCCGCCGTGGGCTTGAATAACCCACGTCACTATACTCAAATCTAAGATCTCAAAACTCAATACTTAAATTAGTAACTCGCGTTATTTATTTTTAACAATACGTGATATCCAAACTTTTGACTTGACTAATCTAATACCTATAAAAACCACCCATCTATCCGCATTAGTATGATTTCATCTACAAGGTAGCGAAAAGCTATTCGAATGTAGGATCCACCATTCAAATGCGGGATCCGCCACACCTAAATCAAGCATTTAATCACCAATTTGGATCTTGGGGTCGAATTTTATCATTCATAGTAACTAGTATTTATAGACCATTGAACAAAATCACTTTCCGTTTTTTTACATCAATAGCATCACAAAAGCAAGTAGACTTGTATATGATGTGTTTAATAACATTTATGTTTCATGAAACAATTTTTAAATTTTTTTAGAAATAATTATTTTCTATATGTATTCCCTAGAATAGTTTCTCAATAAAACAACGGGTTTAGTAAATACACAAAATTTCTACCTTTAAAATAAAATAAAATAAAAAGAATAGGAATGTGTTTGGTATGACCCACAAGTTTTTTGTAACGTAAATTTTTTAATTTTTTAATTTTTTTAGATTTTTCTTCTTCTTTTTCTCGTTTCTTTTCCTCTCTTCTTCTTCTTCCCTTTAGCTAATCGTCAAAGTGGCAACAGAGATGGCCGACAAAGAAGCAATGACGAACGGCAAGTGGCCGCATGCAATGTGCGGCGAGGGGTGACAACTGGTGGCATGCGAGGTGGCGAACAGTGGTGGGTGATGCGCAAAGAAAGAAGAAAAAGAAAAGAAAGAAAATTGCTTATTTGTAGAAATCTCTTAAATAATAAGCTAGTTTTTTCTACTTCTTGTTCCTATTCCAAATTTATTCTCTTACCACTTTTTTTATTCCGAGAAATAAAAAATTAACCGATATCACTAAACGAAATTCTATTCTTTTTTTCTATTTTGGGATCAAAAGAACAAAAAAAATGTTACCATGTAGATCCCTAGCTGTAGGTCCAAACAAATTCGGGAAGGTATGATGGGCCGCTGGGGTGCCTCTCTGCCAATGGACTAAGAAAGCCCAAACCTCTAAGATGACGAGGGAATGCAATAGCCGTTGAGACAAGCCCAAGAGAGCTTCATATGGCCCATGGGATATTGCAACTCGCTAGGAGTTGGGAAAATCAGCATCATGAATCAATGTAGCTTTGGTAAATATTCGTGAGACAAAGAGACTGTCACGACCGATTGAGATTTAATGGGCACTTTGAAAAGTACACATGAGATTGGGTAATCGTATCTTATTTATTATCAAAACAAAAAGGATGCTGTCATTTGAGACCATTGCTAATCAATTGACTCTAACAAACCATGTCGGCCGAGTTTAACACGTTATAATCCTCTCCCTCTTCTCCCACCTTCAACTTAAGTGGTAACCCTATTGCTATATTCTTCTTGTCATCTTTCACGTGGTTCGACCTAGTCCACACAGACATCAAAGCAAAAATGGATAAAAACTAGATAGAGGACGGAGAAATTGGTTTAAAAAAATAATGAAAAAGAAACGGCTTGGATCACGGGCCAATTCATGTGAGATGAAGACAAATGATCCATCTTTTTTTGTGTTGAAACTTTTCCAGCTTCCCTTTGTCTTTTTGACGCGGTTCATTCGGTGATGGGTAGGTAAGATCTAGATTGGTTTGGCTCTTATTAATTAATTATTGGTTTGTTTTGTTACAAGATTAATGGTTTGAAACATGAAAGTAAAGAGTCTCTCCGTGCTTTGACCATTGACCCATAAAAGGGTTCTTTTTTTTTTTGGTCGGAAAAGGGTTCTTTGACTAGCCCTAAATTTTTTGAAGAAATTTCAGGAAGTTGGGCTTGTCAACGTCGGGTCTCTTTTAAGGCCCGGCCCAGATCGGCAAGGCTCGATGTTAAGTGATTTGAGTGTGAATCTACTAACTTATTTATCTTCGTGCTTGACCATGATTAATTAGCAATCGCAATAAGTTAGTAGATGAATGCTGGAGTATCACATAATTGTTTATCTCTTTTGAAAGTAAAGATGAAAGCACATGTTAAATTTGGAAAAAAAAAAAAAGGCTCATTACTTCTCACGATGATATGTACAAATGCATTGATACAACATTTGTCACTTATGTGTTCAAATCCTCAAAGCTAAAATAGTTTAATTAAGTATGCACATTTAGTGATTAATATAAAGTAAATTAGAAATGCGGATTTGGTTATGGTAATTTTTAACTTTCAATTTGATATAACTCATCCAACCAACCAATTTCTTTGTTCAAATTTAATTTCTCTATCGTGAAAACATATCTTAATTCGATAGGACAACTATGCTTACAAATAAGAGTTAGTGGGCACTGATGTAGTTACACATAATCTTATATTTGAATAAAAGTTTTCGCTGTTTACTAATATACGTAAGAGACTATATTGAAAATAAACCATGTTCACGAATAGTATAATTTAAAATACTATTTCTAGTTTATACTTTTTTAAGTTTAAAATTAAATAAGAGGTAAAATCTTGATGTACCCACTTTTACCAATTTTTTGACATTATTCTTCTTTTTTTCAAACTTACAACTCAATAACAGATAAATCTTCACATAATTTCTCTTTATTTATTTTCTGAGTCCAGTAAAAAATAGAAACTAGCAGATGACAAATTATTAAGGCTAAAAAGTTACTGATCGAATGTGCGCCACATGGCAAACACAAAGACAAAGTGAAGTGCAACGTTGGGAGCACTAGAGTTAACAATTTCTCGATTCCGATATTTTACTATATATAATTAGATGTGAAGGAAATTTGTTTTAGAGAATGACCCACCTCTACCTACTCTCACTGCAAACTCTAGAAAGATTTCAATTCATATAGGCATTAAAAGTAGGCAGTAGTTGTTATGAAACAAATTAAGGTTATGGAAACGTGAATCACCTAAAAGGTCAATGATGAACTAGATTGCTATTTCCTCAAATTATTAAATTACTACAAAGGTGACTTTTATAGTCTAGTGGAACAGAATCGAGGAGGCACATTCCGTTACTAGAACTCTACTCAACTTTCATAGATAAAGTTTGGTAACTGCATGAGCCCAGTCAAGATCGATTTTTCTAGCTCAAGCTTGCTTCCCTTGAAACATTTATATGGTCAAGGACACCTGAACTAGATTAGGTTCGACTTGGAGATTAGAAAACATATATATATATATATATTGTAATTGCTATTCAAACTTGAAGTCACCATTTTTTCCAAAAATTAGCATGGCTTATATTTTCTTGCAAAACCACTATCAATTATCGATCACTCAATTAGGTTTGTGAGGACTCGACAAATATTTGCAGCCAATATGCTCAATGACACAATTTTTTAAAACCCAAAAAAATCTAATCAAGTGCAAATATCTCTCTCCCTCTCTCTCTCTCTCTCTCTCGTTGCCACATCACCAACTGCCACCATAGACCACGGCGGCAAAACCCCTCCGCCACCACCAAAACCGACAGCTCTGCTGCCCGGGGCGACCTCCCCAAATGGAATGGCGTCCTTGTACTCTCCTAAAGTTGAGAACATATCGGAATTCATCTTTATATGCTACGTGTACAATGGAATTCCTTCACAGCTTTCATCATTGCCTATATTCGAGTGCAATAAGTAAAAGGTCGAGAAGGAGCGTGAGTACGTTTTATTAATGAATTTTTTCCCCATTATTTAGTTTGACTGGCCTCTGATGACCAGCATGTGAAGGCACCACCAGTCAAGATTGATACTCGGGGCCGGGAACGTAATCTGCGTCTAGATTGAGCCATCATGGCTCAACAGTCCATCCAAATTATGCAACACATGCCTAGCTGGGAAAGTTCCATGATTCTGGTTTTCTCAGAGCACTATCTCATGCTCGTGTCAAGCCCTAATTCAAGGGTACTACTATTCAAGATTCGCCTGCGGAGCGGCTCGTAGCGAACTGGTGTAGCAGTTGACAAGTCAATTTAATGCGGCACTAACATGCCAAAAAAGCATATGTCGTTTGCTGCCGAATGAGAGAACATGGAGCCCGTGACTCTAAATTTGCTGTATCTATCCTACATGGCATGGGAAAGTTACGTAATCTGTCTCTCTCGACCTCTCAATCGTATATCTTTGACCTCTCTTGTAGTTCTATTGCACTCGCCACCGAAAGACTCCCTCTCCCTCCCCTCCCTCTCTCTCTCTGTGACATTTTCTTCATTGTTTATGTTTGACCTTTCTTATTATGCTTTCTACGTTTTCAAGAAAATGCATGCATGAAAACAGAAGTCAAAATCACCATAGTTGTATCGCACACACCAGCGGAATAAATGCAAAGAGCGGACTAAAAGGGATGCATGGGGTCATCTCTTTTGTTGCTGCAAGATTCATAATTTTTAGAAACCCTAAATCACCTGAATGAAAATCAGAGGTAACACTAGACGATGGTTCTTTGTATTTCTCCAAGACAAATGTGTTTTCTTTTTTTTATCCATCACGAGCATGCAGTGGCCCCAAAAAAGGGGAAAGGGAAATTTTTTAAACAAAGGAAGAGAACAAGTCGCTTTCACGGTGGACATGGGTCTGACTTTAAAGTCATATCTATAATTAGTATTTTAACTAATTATTCCTGGTAATGGTGTTGGGAAAAGGAAAGGGTATTCGCAATTTGCTGGTATATACAGCGGTGGACGCCTTGTTTCTGGCAATTATTGAAAGAGAACGCAAATGGGTTCTTACTCATTCATCCACCCACCAAAGAGAATAATATACATAGCCAAAGGGAACCCCGTTTAATTATTGAACCAAGGGCCATCTGAAATACCAATCACGGCCACATCCTCGATAGACATTTTGAGCGTGCCGGGTGTATATGAGTTCAATATATATCGATCCTTATATCACATCAGCAGTACATGAGACTCACCAATATCAAGGATTCTAACACATTAAGTTCACATCCACCGGGATCATTTAAGGACCATTTAGTGGGGTCTCTAATCTTTTTTCTTCATTATCATTTGGATTGCCGTCAATCAAACCCTCAAGACCAAGAACCACAGTCCGACACCTGGCTTTGGAGCGCAAAAAGGCAGAGAAATTGCGCCTAGCCGATGTTTAGTCAATTCACTCCCGTGTGGACAGGATCAATCTTAGGAAAAGCGCATTATGTTCATGTTTTTCCAAGACATGTTTATCAAGGTGTGGACCTCATATAGTGCTCATTATTTTTGCCAAAAATACAAAAGTATGTGGTCGGCTCAATATGTCATGATTTTAGGCAATATCTTCTTCAAATATATATATATATATATATCACTGCATACAATAACCATAATCAAAAGGCAATGTGACGACAGTTTTCTTCCCTTTAATAGATTGACAATGGACCCCTTGGCTTTCCACCCCATACTTTTCCCAACTTTCCACTCGGTGGAGATGGAAGTTGTCCCATGGTACTTTTCAGCTTAGTTGATTTCTCTGTGTTTTGGCTTAACACAGGCTAAGCATCTTCTGGGTAGTGATCTTTTCCGGATCATGTGCCATGGGTCATGGCTTTATATATGACCACAAGTATCTCGCATTGTTTCTAGAGTTTCAATGAGTTCATACACGAATAGGTTCTCTTCTGTTATAGACTTAAACTTTTGAATTAGATATCTTTACATCGTATCCAAGTCAAATTTCGCCCCAAATTTGTTTTGCATGTGCGACTCCTCACTCGTCAATTCCAAGCCTTGTTGTCCATCTAATTTGTACATAAGAGGAGGCGTTAAATTATCATATATTATCGTCATTCAAGTTTCAATGACTCTTATATACATGTGGTTTCTCTTTACTAATAAATTTATAATTTATAATTATTGTTTCTTTTGAGTGTGGTATATAGATTTTTATCCCTTGCAAAAAAGTTGCATATCTAGAAAGTTCTCTTTCTCTTATTATAATTAATTCAGAACATTACTAAAAGTAGAGAGAAAGAGAGAGAGAGAGGTTGACTGTGAAAAGCCGAAAGCTTTGGATTATTTATAATGAGAGGCATTTTGTGACAACACTAGCGTTGCCTTTGCTTTTATTTTTCTATTAGGGGCATCCAAATCTTTCTATTTAATCCTCATTGATGCTCGCAAAATTTACCACGTATATCAATCAAGTCCCAAGCCTCAAGATGTCTAACACAAGTAGGCCATAAGAATTACTTCAAGTGAGAGATATCATGAAATACGAGATTTGTCTAATCGCATCTTAAATAAGCGCTTAACTAACCATCATATATAAATTCCCACCCACATGCAGGGTCGAAAAATTCAACATTGACTCGTTTAGGTACCATCTAACTAAGGAGAAAATTACCCAATCAATAATAAACATATTCTGTAAACGTCAATTTAGTTATAAACTTTTCAATTTTGTTAATTACTAAATCTTTGCATGAAATACCAATATAGCAATTCCAATCAATTTTCTCGAGAAATCACCAATGCCACAATGACCATGTAGGACAGCTGATGATGACTGGACCGCTATAAATCAGCAATTTCCGATGAAGATTGACTAGAATGACTATATTGGGATTTCATGCATATATTTAGGACTGGAAAATTTAAGACTGAATTAATATCCATATAATATATTTAGGACTAATGGGACAATTTGCCCTCTAGCTAAGCATGTCTGAATTGTGCTCAACCGTATTTTCTCCATAAACAGTTTAACATTGTCTAGACACAAATAATAAACATGATCTTTATAGGTTGACCCTTCAGCCCGTTTATAAATTCCTAGCTAAGTTTAATTAAATGGCATCTGTGATATGTTATTGTACTTATAGACATATTTTACACGCTTCTTCAAGAGAGTTTACCTTGTAAAAGTATTAAATGTGTCATACCCCGTAACTTATTCAATAAAACATCATGTCTTAGTTTTTAAAGATACGACTCGATAACGATAACTAATAGATGTGTCGTATTCAGATTAGACTTAAATTTGACATAACAATATGTCGTTGGTTTCATTAAAATTCTTCAGAATAGCATTTGGATTTTGTCCTTTGCCTTGCCAATACAAATAGAGAATCGGCAGGTCGTGGCCATGCGTGGCAGGCTATTCGCAAGTGTCCGCGCATGCTATCATAAGATTATACAAATGGATCTCATTCCTTTTTGCTCTTCATCATCTGCCAATCATGGATGATTTTCTTTGTAAAAATCAATGGTCGGTGCGTGACGATAGGAGCGAACGACCGACGGAATAAAATAAACATATGAATATCTCGACCGGATATGCGTTTACTCAAATTTTATTGCGTTCCAAGACATGTCCCTAATGAAAGCCATCAAAATCAAAGTGTATGACCACAGATATATTGGTGCCTGTGCTCGACCCTATTCCTATCAATCATTATCGCTCATTGCATGCCAGTTGTTAGTACTTACAATTTTGCCTCCATCAAGCCTTTGGCCTTGAGCTCGACACATTCACTGAGCCCTTTTGGCCTACTATGACACTTGTGTCAACAAATCTTGAAATTGTCATTTAACTTAGTTATTGAAAAATGATAAAATAAAGGAGAAAAAGAAGAAGGAAGTAATTTTCATGCTTTAATCCTTCCAAGGTTTCTATCAATTGTCTAGAAATATAAGAAGCGTTAAAATTTGTCATTATATATAGGGTAGTATCACAAAAATCTCAGACTAGCAAATGTAGACACCATCGTAGCCACATCTTCCAAAACGTCAATCCACTCGAGGGTTTTGTCGAGTACGATAATTCCAAAGGAGGAGCGATGGGAAACTTCGTTCTGATCTCTGCAGCCGGAGGCTGCAAATAAAACAAAGTCCTGAATGACATGATGCAAGAACAGCTCGACCATCACCACGTCCTTCTCGAGACATGACGACTCCTCATTTTAAGCCCTGGCTTGTGCATGTTGTTGGCGAAACTTGCGCACCAACAACGGCCGTTAGGGTTTATCATAACAATGCTGAGTGATTTATCTATGCGTAATTTTATATTTGGCTCAGAGTTTTCGCTGTTTACAAGTACTGTAAGAAACTACATTGAAAATGAGTCGTGATAGTGTAGAGTATAATTTAAAATACTTTCTGTAGTTTATCCTCCTTTTCAGGTTATACCTAATAATAGATAAAATCTTAATATAAATTATGTTTGCATATTTTGTACAATAAATCTGGTAAGAGATGGAAATTGATAGATGAGAAATCATTAAGTCAAAAGCTCATCGGTCGAATGTGTGTGACATGCAAAATTACGCCACTTGTTATGTCATGAGGCAAATACAGAGATAAAGTCAAGTGCCGCATTGTTAGCACTAGAGCAAACATTCTCTCGGCTCCGACTTTAACCATATATGTATTAGATGTGTAGGCACAATTCTTCTTAGGATGACTTGCATGTAGCAACTCTTGTTGCAACTTTAATAAAATTTCAACTCTTTCGGCGTTAAAAGAGGTACCCACGAGTGCACATCACACCCTTGATGTGCATCGGGTGTAGAATCCAAGCACACATACATATCTAGTGTCATTTTTCCTTCAATTACTAATAATCTCTCTCTCTCTCTCTCTCTCTCTCTCTCTCTCTCTCTCAACATTGATCTTCAACATCGTTCGTCATAGCGGCCTTAGGTCATGTGGCCTATGTAGTGCCACGGTAGCCTCTTGCTGCATAGTAGCCACAACAACGCACGACGACCTCATTAGCTTGATATTGTGTCAACTACACATATTGACCGGTCTTCTTTTCAACACACCAAATCGCTTAGATGATCCATTTAGACTTTTTTTGAATCTTTTCTCCAAACTTTCTAAATCACCTTGAGTTTGACGGAATGTTAGAGATAATTATGCATAGCATTAATTGATTACAACTGATATTATATTTATTTTGTTACCTTAGATATTCATTTAATAAAGCCTATAAATAGACTCGTGCACTCTTCATTATAACATAAATATTGACAAATTCTCTATTCCGCATTACTCTTATGTCTATTGATGATCATTTTCCCTGATTAAGTTCAACAGCCTTTGAATACCACCAACATTTGAAGCCATAAGTCAAAACTAATGCGCCGGAGCTGCCCCAATGTGCGTGGCTCGTCTACCTAACCAAGAAAGCATACTCCCTGAGAAGACGGAGGCCGAGAATATGAATAAATCGATCCATCATGGCTTAATATTCCATCCAAATTATACAACTGTGCCCAGCTGAGGAAATGTCACAATCTAGGTGATCGCAAAGTACTATTTCATGCTCATGTGAAGCCCTAATTCAACACAGTACAGTACTGCAGATGTATGGTAAAGGTGAGAAACAGCTCGGAGCCGCCAAGTGCAGCGGTTGACAAGTCAATTAATCCAGCACAAAAATGCCAAAAACATACGTCGTTGTTGTGGAATAAGAGAACTTGAAGCCCGTGACTCTACATTTGCAGTATCTGTATGGCGTGAGAGAGTCACATGCTCTCTCTCTCTCTCTCTCTCTCTCTCTCTCTCTCTCTCATTTTCAATAGAGACCCCTCAATTGTATTGTGTTTGACCTTTCTTGTTATGTTTTCCATGTTTTTCAGGTAAATACATCCATCAAAGCACAAGTCAATTACCAACATAGTTGGATTGCACACACCAGCAAAAGTCTCTCTCTCTCTCTCTCTCTCTCTCTCTCTCTGCGACATTTTCACTAGAGAACCCTCGATTGTATATGTCTGACCTTTCTTGTCATGCTTCTCTGTATACACGCATCGAAACATAAGTCAAATATCACCATAGCTGTGTTGCATCCACCAGCAAAAGACAATCAAAGAGCGGCGGGCTAAGGGGATACATGGGGTCATCTCTCGTATTGCTGCGATATTCTTAAGTCTCAAGAAAACCCTAAATCCTCTGATTGAGAATCTTGAGGTAATAGAGACGATGGCTCTTCTTACTTTTCTAAAAGAAATATGCTTTTTATACATCTCTCTCGTATTTTTTTAAACAAAAGAAGAGAACAGATCACTTTGACGGTGGCCTTGGTTCTGACTTCAAAGTCTTATATAAGATTAGTTTTGGTCCACACTGCAACGACATCGATATGAGGTAGTAGCTACTTTAGTGCTTAACTAATTGTTCAAATTATAATGGTGTTGGGGAACAAGAATAGTTAAGCCTGGTTTTCGGCACTTGTTAAAAGAGAATGCAAATGGGCTCTTAATTATTCATCCGCCCCTCGAAGAAAATATACAAATAGTCAAAGGGAATCCCGGTTGATTATTCAATCAAGGGCCGTCTGAAATACCGTAATTGGCACCCCAATCACGGCGACATCCCCCTTCCTTCCAAGCCATTCTGAGTGCACCGTTTGTATACGATCCTAGTGCATCCTGTCCTTAGGTCATGTGGATAACCACCGACATCAAAGATTCGGACGCATTGAGCTCGTCCCGACACCGGGACCGTTTAAGAATTTCTACCACCTTCGTAGTGGCGGGGTCTCAAATCTTTTTCTCCATTATCATTACGGTCTCCATCAATCGAACCCGCCGGACCAAGAGCCATCGTCCAACGCACAGCTTTGGAGCGCAAAAGGGCAGAGAAACTGCTCTAGCCCACCTTTCGGCAAATTCGCCCCCGCCTGTACAGGATCAATCGTAGGAAAAGCACATTGCGTTCATGTTTTTTACAGAAATATTCTATCAAGGTGTGGGGATCAATATGTTATCAATTAGGCAATATATTCTAATTTATATCAAACACATGCAATAACCATAGATAAAAGGCAATGTGATAACACTTTTTTCCCTTTGTCAAGTTGACAATGGACCCCCTAGCTTTCCAACCTATACTTTTCCCCACTTTCCATTTGGTGGAGATGGAAGCTGTGCCCTAGTACTTTTTGATTGAATGATTTCCTTGTGTTTAGCTTAAAAAAGGCTAAGCATCTTTCTGTGTTGGGGATAATTTCTTGATCATGGGTCACGAGTCATGGCTTTCTATATGTAAAAACGTATCTCACATTATTTAAGTTTTTGAGCTGGACATTTTTACATGTTTTTATAATCAAATTCCATTCCAAATTTATTTTGCGTGCGAGACTCTCCATTCTTCAATTTCACATGATGTCATCAGTTTGATATGTACATAAGAGAGGGTCATTATGAGTCTATTGGGGTTTCAATAATGCTTATATACATGTGATTTCTTTTAACTCGTCAATTTATATTTTTAATGGACACTAATTGCTTTGATTACTATTTCTTGGTGTGATATATAGATTTTTCTCCATTAGAAAAGGTTTATATTCAGAAAGTTCTCCTTCCCTTGTTAAATAATTTAGAACGATACCGGAAGCGTAGGGGAGAGAGTTTGACTATGAAAAGTCAAAAGCTCTGGATTATATAATGAGAGAGGCATTTTGTGGCAATACCTAGCATTGTTTTTCTATTTTAGGAGGGAAAATTCTAAATAAAGGCTTGAAAGGGCTATCATTTTTCCAAATAAAGACATGGAGTTGACATTATGTTATATAAGGGCTCGAAGTACCATCATTTTCTTAAATAAGAGCTTAAATGAATTTTGTTTTAAATAAGAGTTTGAAATGGCCATATCAATTTTAAAGAATAGTCTAAACTCACCATCTAGTGGAGGGCAATTTTGTCTTTTAAAATTTTTAATTTTTTTCCTTTCTTCTTTCTTTTTATGTTTTTTCTTTTGTTAAAAAAAATAATAGAAAATTAAATAAATAAATAAAAGAAACACATGGGATCACCTATATTTTTGCTTTTTTAATAAAAAAAATTAAATATTTTAATAATTTTAAATTAATTTAATTAAAATTAAAATTAAAATGTGTTTGGATGGAAATACCCATGATCACCGGGAATATTTTGCCGGTTGGCGAGATTAGGTCATTATTTAAGACAGCCATAATCACTTCAAACCCTTATTTAAAAAAAAAAAATAAGAGCACTTCATACTTTTAGTTGAAACAATATCAATTTCATGCTTTTATTTGAGAAAATAAAGGCATTTCAGGCTCTTATTTAGAATTTTTCCTTTCTCGGGATAAATGCGCAAAAAATCCATAAAAAAATTTGCCAAAGTGTAATTGAGTTTTTAACTTTTAAATATTCAATCAAATCCTAAAATTTGTCAAATTGAAACAAATCAAGTTCTTCCCTTGATTTCCTTAGTTTGGCTAATGGAAAATATTAGATAAAATTATCAAAAAATATTTAAACCTATTGCAATTGCAATAATTTAGTCCTATTTTTTTTTTTTTTACTAATTGAGTTATAAACATTTTGCATCTATAACACTTCAACCTATTTGGCCATTTTTGGCCAATAATCGCTAATATGAACGTCAACCGTTCTACGTGGTGGGCTAATGTGAATATTTTATTAATTTTTCAAAACTTCATTTTTTTATTTTATCTTTCATCTTCTTTCTTTTTTATTCTTCCCTTCTTCCTCTAGCCAACTGCCAAACTTTAGCGCTCACTTTGTTTAGGGATGATCAATTCTTGGGCAATCCGACTTTCACCTAAGAATTGGGAATCAATCAAGGGGGACCAATTCCTAGTTTTTGAAACCAAAAGCTAGGTTAGTGCCCCTTGGAACCAAACCAGATCAACCGATTGATCCGATTCTTGAGTGAGCTAATGGAACTAGTGGCATGTTCTTTTTTTTTCTTTTTTTCTTTTTTTTTTTTCGTCATGTTCTCTCATTAAATCACATTTTACCCTTAACAAACATAAGGTCAACCAGTTATTTGATTTTTGTTTAGGGGGTTGAGTGTAAGATCACAAATAGTTGAGGGGTAAAGTGCAAAAGTGTTTCCTTTTCTTGATATTAACGGGCACCATGTGTTTTTCTACTAGATTTTACTAGTTTGAGGAAGAGCACCTTCTTCGATTAACAAGAGCAATAAGAGCAGCTTCTTTCCTAATCTTCTTTAAAGTTTACTTTTCCTTCCAAGCATAAACTTCCCATTAGTTTTTACGGTTTTTAAAGAAATTATTAAAAAGAATAAAAGTCCAACCCAAGTAGTTTGGATTAGCAATTCCACACATGGAATCTGAAATTGGACCAAAAATCACCGATTTCAATTTTTTGAAACTGAATCCACGCCTCTGGAAACACCCAGAATTGGCCAATCCGGTCCAGCCCAGATGGTTCATTTTGCTCACCTTTTCCAAAACTTTCAAATACATCTAGACACATTGATATACTTTTAGACATAATTTTACTCGCTTACTTAAGAAAGTTTACACTATAAAATTGTTAAAAGCATCGTCTCAGGTAATTTCTAAAAAAACATATCATGTTTGAGTTTTAAAGATATAACACGATAATTAATAAGCGTGCCTCTCTCATAATAATATTCTTGTTGGTTTTATTAAAACGGTGGTTCCAAGTTGCTTCCAGAACGGCATTTGGAGCTATCTTTTGCCCTGTCAATATAGATGGAGATTATTGCATGCCTTTTCCCAAGTGTCGGTGCATGCCATAATGGAACTAAAAAAATGGACCTCATTCCTTTTTGCTCTTCAACACCTGTCAATCATGAAGAATTTTATCGTAAAGATCAAAAGGTCGGTGCATTATGATAATAAACATACCCAAAATAAATAATATAAAATAATTCTAACTTTTTCTTATTATTATACTAAATTTTGTATCGTGCCTATATTTTTAAATATCCAATGAAGCCAAATTTTCGGAAAACTTACGCTTACATGAGTTGGAGTCTCAGATATTACAGCAAATGAAGGATGCATTTGTGAGTTTTCTTTGTTTAGAACTCTATTCCAAATAATAGGATTTTGCAATTGAATGTCAAGTACATATGTTGAAATTAAACAGCGCAAAAAAATAGACGACTAAATAATTGAAGACGATATTTGTGATTGTCCCTGCAATATGTCGCTATGTATTTTTTTTACAATGAGTTATAAGTCCATCTTAGATGAATAAATCCGGGTCCTTGAAATACCCCACAGTTTGAGAATTGACATCAATCGACATCATATTTTCAATATATAACAAGTTATACTAGCCTTCTCTCATTCAATTCCAACAGCTATCTTCAATAAATCATGGATACCTCACTAATACCGAAAGACCTTGACTCAACACCAACTACTTCCGCCGTCTCTAACGGGGCTCGGGTGCGGGGCCTTCCGCCGTGGACCTAGATTGCGTAAAGACAACGATAGAAACTCAACGTCGCAACGCGTGATAAGAAACAAGAACAGCAGAAATCAGCTCGCATCCCGCTTCTTCCGAAGTCAGTCAGTCTTTGCCAAAATGCGACTCAAAAATTCTAAACGGCGACTCACGATTTCTCAAGATTATCTCTATCAACGAAGAATGAGCGAAGCAAAGGGTGGCCATTCATAACACTTTTCTGCTTCAATTAGTTTGCATTTGGCATGACCCGAATTCTTGTTTTATGCGAGGATTAGAAACGGAAGACCGACAGATCATGCAAACGCATGGATATCTCAACCGAATATGCTCCTAATCAAATCTTGTTTTGTCCCGAGCTATGTCCCTAACGAGATTTGGGCATGTGCTCTATTATCAATCCCTATCCCTAAAGATCACTCTCGCTCGCCACATGTCGGCCGTCGGTACTCGCAGCCTCCGCCCCCACCAAGCCTTTTGGCCTCGATCTCGGTGGCATTAATTGTTCAAAAGCACGGAGGAATCAACCGCGACACGGTACAGAGAACCGTCCGTGGCCCTTCTAATCGGCCAAAGCATGCGTCCCAACTTTGAAATCGATTGGAAAATGCATCTTTCGAACGTAGCAGAACGAGGGTTTTTGTCGAGAATGATGAGTCCAAAGGAGAGTGATGGAGAGAGGTTCGTCCGTTCTGAGCTATCCCCAGTCCGAGACCGAAACAAAACGAAAGTCCCGAAACACGTGTTGCCTATTCGGCATGTGAAAAGGAATTAGTCACCGCGATGATGTCCCCACCAAGCCTTGGCCCGTGCATGTTCTTGGCCGAACTTGCTCGCCAGCAAGGGCCATTAGGGTTGTTTTTTCGTAATGTGTTTGGTTCGTTTGGAGATGGACAATGGTGAAGTCGAGAGCTCGTCGACGGGAGATCGGTCGGCGAGGATGTTGGGAAAGCCGGCGCGCCAGTTTCGGGAAAAGGGTCTGGCCCCATAAGGAACCGCGTGGCTACAGCGGCGAGCGACCCGGTCCCGGTCTTCCTTTGATGCGGAAATTCCTTCCTCCTAAACTCGAGCATTGAAGTGCGTACGTTCTTGGAGAAGTTTAGATGGGGCCAAGGGCACTGACCAAAAAAATTCCCTGAATTCTTAGCTACGGCGTTGATGATTTCCCATCGAACTTTAAGCGGCCAATCCAACGCGCCGGGGTCATAGACCCGTGCCTGAGCCCCTGGGCCAAGACCTAAAGTCTCGAGTTCGTGATTTTTGGATTATGTAAATTACAATATAAATATTTTTTTTTAACTCACCGATGAGTAGCTGAGTTGGTTCGACTTTGGGCACTTCATCACAAAAGTCCCAGAGTTGAAATTTCACAACTGCTAACACTGGAGGCTATGATGATGGGTCCTCTTCCACAAGTTAATCTCTCCCGAGATAGTAGGGACACCGGTCCTTCGGTGTCGTCCAGGTTTTAATTTTACACTTGCATTTTGGGAATGTTTTGAGTGCATCAAGCACTTATTTCGCCATCTTTGGCTTCATGTATTTCATGAAAAATTAATAATTCGAAAAATATTTTTAGGAAAATCTTATTTTATATCATAAATAACAATTAATCAATTAAAATATTTTCATTATCAATAATAATTTAAATTTAAAATTTTCATAGACCATAAAAATTCTTCATTATCCATTTTTACAAGAAATATGACTTATTTTAGAAAAATATTTTCACGCAACGGAGCCTTTATTGGGAGAGGGTTGAAAAGGAGATGATCAGTCACGCCCGGAACAAAGCAGGCCCCAGACGAAATCGCCCCGCGATTGATGTGTAAAATGACGATAATGACCTGCGGTCAAGCTATTGAATTTTTCGTTGCCTGCGTTTTACTTTGTCGTGGACGATGATGACCTGCCGTCGTCCCCTGAAATTACCGATTCGCCCACCGGGTGGGGTAGGGGGCCCACCCCGCTCGGTCAGATCAGATTCCTGACCTACGCCCGCCCCCCATGTGCCGGGGTGAAGGAGGATGGGATGGGACGGGATCGCATGCGCTCGTCCACACGCCCCGTACAGTGCACACGAGGGTGGGAAAAAGAGAAAGATAGATTTGAACGTGAGGAGAGGACGACAGCTTTTCTGCCATTCCCATTGGATTCCGATTCTTTCACCCTTCTCTCTCTCCTCTCTTGATTGGTCTTTTTCTGTTCTCATTGCCTTTTGTGTACGGATGAAAACAGCACTTTCTAGGGCCTGCCTATTTTCCCCCTCTCTCTCTCTCTCTTTATATGTATCATATTCCTCTTGAAAATTTACAAAAAAAAAAAAAAAAAAAAATTGTTTTGGTTGTTAAAATTATGATAAATGGTATCCTTGTATATTTACAAAATTATAAAGAAATCGAGGTGCTTGTTGCTAAATTTTAAAGTCGATATGAAATAAAATCGCTCTTGAACACATTCACGTTGTTCGCCATCTTACTCGGTTTGATGGCAAGACCGTTTGACTATGTTTGTTTCGTGATGGCGTGACTTCATTTTCACAATGTCGATCTACTCGTGCAAAGTGCCTTCAGTATAAATAACGTGATCCGATTGGCGAAATGCCAAATTATCTTATGCCATTCATTTTTAGATAACTTAGGCTTATTTTTTATATTATTAATAACTTTTTGAGTGATCACCTCGTCATCCACATTCATTGCTATCTTTAAGAGTTTGAGACTTGCTTCTGCTTCTTCTTGTTCTTTTATTTTTTGGTTTAATGTTGCTATGCATAGATATATTTAGTATTTTTTAATATCACGAGATGATCTATAATTTTTTAAACTAAAAAAAAAAATCGATTTTGGCATGAAAAATCAATAGATAGAAAACAAATTGGTGAAAAGAATGTAGATGAAATTGATCATATTGACATTTCTTGTTGACGTGTTTGAATTTTCATCCGCCAATTTCGCAAAAATTAATAAAATGCACGTTATTGCTCGCAAGGGGCTATAGTTATTTTTCTGTTAAAAATACAGGGCACTGTGGGGCCCGCGCGAGGTGGTGGCTGTGCGGACGGTCGTGATGTAACGCCCGCCAAGCGGCGATGCATGGTGGCTGTACGGACGGCCGTGATGTAACGCCCGCGAGCGACGACGCAAGCGCCACACCGTCGGTTCCGTTGTCTCGTAGCTCGTCGGTCACCAGCGGCTGTGACCCGAGCCCCGGAAAGGATGACCCGCGGGTGAGGTTAGTAAAAAGCTCCCCAACGGCTATTTGGTGGGCCCCACCTCCCCCCCACCCCTTTTCCCTCCCTCCTTTGGCCATTCCGAGGTGGTCGTCGACGCGCGCGCGCGTGAAGAACTTTATGCGTCTTTGCTCTCTTTTTCACCCGCGGATGTGACCGAATTTACGGTCCTGCCACGCTGTCTTGCAATCGATGGCTTCTAGTTTGCTTTATCACTTCCTTTCTTTAGCGGTCCTTGCAGGAGGGCGGGATTATATTTCGCCCCCTGAGTTTCTGGGATTGGAGCAAGTTGCTCCCTGTCGTTTCGATTTTTGCAATTTGCCCCCTGACTTTTTGAAATCGGCGGCAACGCGCCCCCTTTGGTTGGCTCCAGCCAATATTCTTCGCATATTTGATCACATGATTGCACATGATTGGTTGTTTAATGCATACTGATTGTCTATCATCTATATACGTGAGAGAAAAAAAAAAAAACAAAGGCCACTTGAATAAATATTTCAGAACTACATATCAATATGCATTTGACATAGGTCCAGTAAAATTCTCGCCGGAACTTTAGCATGTTCTCTTATGCAATATATTTTTGAATTATTATTTCGAGTCTGCATATGCACGTACTTATGTCGCAATTGACCTTGGTAGTCAGCCACGTAGTTAGATGCTTCAAACAAAAGTTGGTAGGAGGAAACGCAAGGAAGCGCATTGTTATTGATTTATAAAATTCGCGGGGCAAATTGTGTAGATTGAAATGACGGTGGACATGCAAAAACCTTGAAAAGCTTTGGGGGGGGATGTGTAATTTACAGTCCATCTCACGAGCGGTTCTTTATTTCACCGATAAAGTCATAGCCACTCCAGATATGAAGGTTAACTTTCTTTCTCTTCAGCTCCAAGGTCTCCATTAATTATGTTTTGAAATTATCTTATTATATTTATAGTGACAAATGAGATGGTTCCGCACAATTCTAGATCTATGTATTTCCCTAGACCCAAGCCTGTGGACTCAGTGAACGGCGATGGTCGATCTCATGAGATCTACATATAGGACTTGTGTGGGAACTCATGATATCAAATGCTGTGACTCATTGAGTCCATTTAATCTAGCTCGAAGCAAAAAGAGTAAAGACGAATGGGTTGAACACGATATTCAATTTGAAATGAACTATGTAAAAAAGAGATATCATTGGTTGAACTATGTAAAAAAAGATATCATTTGACTTTCTGATAGCGGGATCTAACCCATTTCAAGTTGCTGAGTGACAATTATTAGGGAGACATCCATACAGCCGGGGAGCAATAAAGAGAGCTTTATAGACCAATAATTGTTAATTGACCAATTAAATTAGGTTTTCAAAGAGCTTTATGCCAGCTAGGGCAGGCAATGAAGAGCAAGTGTAACGTGAACTAACGAAAGACAAATTGCGTCCATCATCTCGACGATGCAATTTGTTCCATGACCATGTTATTTTGTTCATAATTTCATAACTGAGCAAAAAATAATAATAATAATAATAATAATGATAATAATAATAATAATAATAATTAAAGCGCCAATTTTAGGCTGAGTGCAGGCACTTTAATTAAATTAAATATAGATAATTGTTAGAGAACTAAGAAGATGAACTAATCGCGGTTTGCAATTTTTACTATTTGAGTAAACAGTCTTCTGAATAAATCTAAAAGTAACTAAAAAAATATCTCTGGAGTCACTCTTGAGAATGGCCCTCCAAATTTAATGCAATTGAGAGGTGGACACTATAATTGCACAAATGAAAGATCTTTGGATCAAAAGATTAAAGTTTGAGCATTTTTTTGCTTACATTTAAATATATTTTTTTCGGTCTTACTATAATCCTACTCTAACACTCGCTCTCAAACTTTTGCCCTGCATCCTTGCAAAGCGTGGGAGTCGAAAAACCCACTCATGAAATGAAATCGTCCCCATCCTAATCCCTTATGAGAATGTGGGGATTTGAACCCCTCACCTCCCATTTCCAAGTTGGAAGGGTGACCACTAGGGCGAACCCCCGGTGGTTTACTTTTAAGCATTTAAATAGTCGAGCATGTGTAGCATTTTTACATTTATTTGATAGGAGTTATCAAGTTTCATTTGGATTTAATTTGTTGTTCGAAAATCAACGATGTCAAAACTTCAAAAAATTAATGGGGTCAATTTCTCATGCAGGTCAAAATTTATTGTGCATACAACAAATTCAAACTTGTGTGTAGCATATGATATATTGTTTTTATACAGTACCTAGAATTTTTATTTTTTTTCATTCTAATGTGTAGGGTGCTTACCCGATTCAACCCTTAAAAATGGACTTGTGAAGTTCAATGCCCATCCTCAAATTTGTACCAAAAAGTATCAATGTTCTTGTAAGAGATTGCAGTGTAATGATCTCGAGTTTAGTGAATAGGATTTCCAAGGGTCAAGTTGTTCAATAAAAAATCATTTTTCAAAAAATCATTTTTCAAAAAATCATTTTAAGACTTTCCATTATATATATGATGATGGAAAACTACTCAATCGACATATTACGTTTCTTCTAGATTGAAAATAATAAGCTTAGATTAGGGGAAAAACTTTATTTTCTAACAAGAAGAAAATCATTTTCCCTTTTTTTTATTCCCTATTATCTATTTCTCATCCAATTCATTTTTTATAAGTCTCGTCCATTTTTTTCTTCGTAACTGTTCTTTGCAATTTCTTGAATATACTTCGGTACTACTAATATTCTTCGTGTTCAAGGAAAATGCAATCGTTTATAGTATCTTAAAAAGTTACGGATATGGTTACAAAATTTATTTTCTATTATCTTCATTATTTTTGCAATTTCAATGGATTACAAAATGAACAAATAATATATTGATTCTAGTTTGTTAAAGGTTATGTGTCATTTGTACTAGGGACAAGTGTGGATCCATGGTAAAATCGGGAACCAACCGCAGGCATAGTATTTGATTCTTAAGAAAAGTGGAAGTAACAGTGTGTAGATAATTTTTGTATGCTGGGTAAAAATTGAACCGGACTTGAAGTCGCGCGAGACTGCGTTTTTTAGCCAAGAAAGTGAAAAGCTAAAGCAAGAGTGATGTCCTAGACGACTGAAATTCTCCATAGACCACCAGATGTATTGTTCTGAAATTGCCAAATGCTTGCTTTGGTTAATGTCCCCAAAAAGGAAAAGACCTGAGCTTCGTAAACTGTCTACCCCAAAATTTATTGTTTTGAAATTGCCAAATGCTTGTTTTGGTTAATGTCCCCATAAAGGAAAAGACTTGAGCTTCACAGAATGTCTACTCACATACTCTCACCGAGGAATTTGAGTTCACTTGTAGTTGAGGACAATGCCGTTAAGTTGTGTTAGCTCAGCTGTGGACATTTAACCCACTCTCATTCACTCCAGGCGTGAGAGGTTATTATACTTGTTTACTCCATAATAGCCAGAACTAAAATTCTGACATGGTATCTATTTTTACCACCGCGAGGCCCCTAATTTTCTATTTACCTTTTTCTTTCCGATAGAGAGAGAATAGGAGGACAGCGCGGGATCTCTCAACCCAGGGCGGTTCTTCCGCTCATTTTCTCCGTGAGTCTTTTAAGGACCTGCTTAAGTCCAAAGCTTCACAAAATGTCTACTCACGCACTCTTTTCAAACTTTTCTATGCTAATAATAAGTTATATTTGGAGCGATCATCATTCAACTCAAATCTGGAAACGAAGACGGTACAAAGATTTACCTTTTCGGTTGATGAATTTTTCGAAAATATATTTCAGCGACAAGTTTTCAATGCAATAAAGCAGACTCGAAGATATGCTCCGAATCGGAGAGATCTTCAATGTAAGGTAGGAAAAAAAAGTGCCTTTTTTCCAAATGGGATCACGGATTTTTTTATAATTAGTTCCTCTCTCAATGTGGTCAATAATAGAACGCTGAACCAAAAATTATTTAATTATTTGCACATTATATGTGGTGCATATGAATGCTGTGCTCTCCTGTGAAGCCCTCGGTAGTGCCCCTGCTGCCGGTTGGCAGCAGTATGATGGGATCCACTCTCGCCAATAATAAAACTGAGAAAAAAAGAAAAAAAATACATAATTGATAAAAAAGATTCAGTAGTTTCATTAAAATTATTAAATGATGTAGTAAACCAATCGAATTATTTAATCAGCTTGGGAAATTGTGATCTTCCAGAGTCCCCCCCGACTGTAGAAAATTGCGAATTTTGACCGTTGTCTTTTCGACTTTTTAATAATGCTTCAATATTATAATGGTAAGATTCTGAAATTTGTCAGCCCGACTCGCCATCCTTTTTTAAATATTGAAAAATGACAGAAAACCCAGAACCCAAAAAACAAAAAACAAAAAAAATGGTGCTTAGAAAACTGCATAATGCGATCAAAACAGAAGAATCTTTGTCTAGGGCGACATGAAAAAAAACATTATCGTGGAAGAGACTCCACGTTGTCCGAATGGTCTAAGCGATTCTCCCAGTTCCATTGATTACTCTGCTGAAAAATATGAAATTGGTCAGTTGTTTTTTATTTTATTTATTTATTTTTAATTCGTTTGGTCGATGGGAAAATTTTTACATGGGATTCCTTCATTTGATGGGGAGAAACGGGAGGTAATTATACATAAATAGAATAAGAAGCCCCACCAAACTCTGCATGGAGATCAACTATTTAATGATGAGTTGCCCTCTGGGTCAGTCACTTTCAATTTTTTCTTCAACTGCCACCCCAAAATAAAAAAATTGCAAAGAAAATTGTAATCGAAGAACTTCTCTGTTTGCTCGAACTTTCGATCTGAATTGATTTGCCAGTAATTTACTAGAAAAGAAAAATCCTATTATAATTAAGAAGAACGCCCTTTGTATTATTATAACTTATGTAATAGCAAATGATTTCACTCACTTTTTTTTTGTCTCATTGTAAGATCTGAAAAGAATAAATGTTTGTGGAGATTCACAGATGCCCATTACAATAACATAAAGAGAGAGAGATTACAGGCAAGATTGATTTCATTTTGTTAATTAAAAAAAGTTACATTCTAATTTTGCCTTCGAATCTCTAAAGATTTAAGATGTTTGATATCGAAAAATACTCGAATTTGAAAGTGATTTAGAGCGATTATTATTTGCTTCGTTTGTTTTTTAAGGACTTGGCGACTCATACACTTTGAGCTTTTTAATATATGTTTATATTGACAAGTGAATTTACTTTAGATTATTCATAACTTCATTGAAGTTAAATAATTTTTCAATGTTTTCACGAAAAAGTAAAAAAGTCAGTTGAAGTTTTCAAAGCTAAAATTGTGCACCCTTTTAAGTGTCAAAAGATGAAAAGTTTTTAATAAAAAAGAAGAAGATGTAAAGTTAAAAAAGTAAAGGGAAATATCATAAAAAATCCAAGCTATTTCATAAATATCTCAAATTTTTTTCATGTTACAAAAAAAGGGTAAATTTTCCCAACGTAACACAAATACCCTCAACTTTTTCTATGCTACGAAATTACCCAAACTTATACATGTACTATTTCAATTCCATTTTAGGTATATTGAGTTTGAGGGTTCGAGGCATCTGCTTTACAATGGATATAGTTTGAGATTTTTAATAACACCTGAAAAAGTTTAAGGCATTTGTATCATAATGAGCATAATTTGGGGTCATTTGTGCTATTAAATCAATAGTAAAAGGGGGTGCAAATTAGACTAAACTAGAGAAGTAGCGGAAAAGCTGGGGTCAATTTTTGAACTCGAGGAGGGAGGGGCAGAATGGGAAAAGCAGCGGGGCGTCGTCTGGGGTTTCTGGAAAGGGAGGAGGAGGACACTGGCGACCGCTTCCCCTAAACGACAAGGGACGACGCTGTGTCCCTGTCTTGCTTGAATCTCTCCGCACGACGCCCGACGAACGAGGAACGAGCAGCAGAGTCACCGAGCGAGGCGAGCGAGTCGCTTTCCCACCCACCCACGTTCGGCCGCTGTACCGAAAAACGCACTCCGTCCAAAACCCACATCCGCCATTTCCCCTCCTCCTCCCTCTTTTCCGTTTCTACCCCTTCCCGTGTCGCGTAACAGCGTGGATAAAAAAGAGAGGAACTTCAACGCCCCCGGAGTGGCAGAGAGGGAGGGAGGGGGGTGGTGGGCAGATTTATTAATTAATGAAAAGGCAAGGGGGGAGAGAGAAAGGGCTGAGAACATGACAAGAAAAAAGTGAGCTTTTCCACATAGAAAGAGAGAGAAAGGAGCGTTCTTAGAGAGAGAGGGGAAGTGGGCAAAAATATTTATTGGATTTTTGTGGAGGCAGGGCTTTCCCCACTGAGAGAAACTCTTGGCTTAAGGCCCCGTGGTGAGGGGGGGTGCGCAGGATAAGCAGAGAGAGAGAGAGAGGGAGAGAGCTAGCTGGGGAGGGAGAGTGGCCAAGCTCATTGCTTCTTGCCCGGTGATGTGGTGCGAGCTTGAGCTGCTCTGAGCTACGCTGAGCTCCTTGGTGTAGTGTCTTTGGTGATTCCAGGGTGCTTCTCTTTCTGGGTTTTTTTTTTTTTCTTTTCGAGGAGAGGTTCGGTTCAAGAAAAAATGGGCGAGAGAAGAAGAGCTCTGGCGGTGATTGTGTGCTTGTGGAGCTTGATCTCTCTGTCCGGAGCTGCCCGGTTGGGTTCTGGTCCGAAGCAGACGCTCGAGGTTCAGAAGCACTTGAGGCGCTTGAACAAGCCTGCTGTGAAAAGCATTCAGGTTTTCGCCTCTTTCTTCTCTGCTTTTATCTTTTCTTTTTTGTTTTCCCCCATTTGTAAAGTCTCTTTCAGGTCTTGCTTTAACTGCTTTTGAGTATTTGGTCGCTGCGGGAAAAAATGGGGGACAGTGAGAAAAAGGGAAGGGAAATCGCAAGCTCTTTGTTTTTGGTTGCACAAATTCAGCGGCTTCATATTTTCTCAGAAATGAAATTTGAGTGATTGGAATAAGAAATGCTTTTCCTTGGATTTGAAAGAGGTTTTGAGTGAGTATGAACGCTCACCTCCTATTTCTTGGGTCTGACAAAATCATGACATCCTTATTAAAAGAGATTGTCCTTTTCTTTTCGGTTACCTAATTAAAATTGACTGCAGACTAAAGAATGAAGCAAATGGGTGCCTTCTTCATCGTATAGCTAAAAAGCTTTTCTGGGTCAGTTGGGATCCTGGTGCTGGAGCTCCAATAATATCCTGACTCCTGAGTCTTCTGAATGTGAAAGCACAGTCTGGAAATGATGTCTATCTGGCCCTCTTAGAAGCTTGGATGAGCATGATGAAATAATAATGTACTTGGTTTCTCTAGATAGGACTGAACTGCAAATATTTAACTCACTTGTACCGCCTTTTAAAGCTGTGATAAATGCTTCTATTCTACAACTGTTTTCTAATGGACATGGGGTTTCATGTTTTTGATCTTATGTATTTTGTAATGTGCTTCAGAGTCCAGATGGGGATGTTATAGACTGTGTCCACATATCTGATCAACCGGCCTTTGATCACCCTTACCTCAAAGACCACAAAATCCAGGTGCATTTACATTTTCTTGCAGATTTCTCTCTCTTTTTTAAAAAAAAAATATTTTTTTGCGTCTTTTCTTTTATTTTTTACTTCTGTCTTTCCTAATTTTTACCATCACCCCTTTTTGATCCGTCTTTCTGGGTTCTGTTTGCTTCACCAGATGAGACCTAACTATCACCCTGAAGGCCTGTTTGATGAGAACAAAGTGGCCACAAGCACCAAAGAAAGAGCAAACCCCATTAATCAGCCGTGGCACGTGAATGGGAAATGCCCTGAGAACACCATCCCCATAAGGAGGACCAAGGAAGATGATGTCCTGAGAGCAAGCTCTGTTAAGAGATATGGAAGGAAGAAGCGCAGAAGCATCCCAAAACCCAGGTCCGCTGACCCTAATCTCATCAATCAGAGCGGTCATCAGGTAAAGCATTTGTTCTTCTCTCTCTCTCTCTCTCTCTCTCTCTCTCTCTCTCTCTCTCTGTGGAAAAGAAAATGAAGTAGCTTTTCAACCTTTTTCCTTTTCTTGCCTTTTGATGTGGATTATTTGTCACTAATCTTGTTAATTAATCTTTTTTGGTTTGTTTCTCTTTGGAGCATTCAGCATGCAATAGCTTATGTTGAGGGAGACAAATACTATGGAGCAAAAGCAACCATAAATGTTTGGGAACCAAAAATTCAACAGTCCAATGAGTTCAGCTTATCTCAGCTCTGGCTATTGGGAGGTTCATTCGGTGAAGATCTAAATAGCATCGAGGCTGGGTGGCAGGTAATGTCAAAATCCATAGATTTTCCCTTGATGCTTGTTGGAACTGAAATTTTTGGTTATGCAGTTGCTTAAAACCTTGACTAATGTGTACAGGTCAGTCCAGATCTATATGGTGATAACAACACGAGATTATTCACCTACTGGACGGTAAACCTTTGCAGACATTGGTACATTTGCTGTATCTGGTGTTTTTATTACCTTCAGCTTACTCAACTCCAATTGGTTTACAGAGCGATGCGTATCAAGCCACAGGTTGCTATAACCTCCTCTGCTCTGGTTTCATTCAAATCAACAATCAAATAGCAATGGGAGCGAGCATCTCCCCTGTTTCTGCTTTCCGGAATTCTCAATATGACATCAGTATACTCATCTGGAAGGTAAAGTCAAAAATGGCAACGATTTTGACCTATTAAATAGCTGCAACTGACTGTAGGTCAATTTCTCGGAAATTTCATAAAAGAAAATGGAGGTAGTACCGCCAAATGTGATCTCCAGATGGATTATAGAACTTTACCTACTTTAGATGCCATAGTAGCACATGCCGGGTGTGTTGTTTATTTACCTATAGGGAGTATTCTAGCTTTTTGCAAGGACTATAATAAAGATAGTACAGGATTATGAGTCATATCAACATATTCTAGTTGCTGTATGAAACTTTACCTACACTTTCTTCATGTTTATTTAGCCTCCGTTAGTAATTGAAGTTACATGAAATTTCCAATAGGATCCAAAAGAGGGCCACTGGTGGATGCAGTTTGGGAATGACTACGTCCTTGGTTACTGGCCATCTTTCCTCTTCTCATACTTGGCAGAAAGCGCTTCGATGATCGAGTGGGGAGGTGAGGTCGTGAACTCGGAACCTGACGGCGAACACACATCAACTCAAATGGGAAGCGGCCATTTTCCTGAAGAAGGGTTCGGGAAGGCCAGCTATTTCAGGAACATTCAAGTCGTCGACAGCTCCAACAACCTCAAGGCTCCTAAGGGGATTGGCACCTTCACCGAGCAATCCAACTGCTACGACGTCCAAACCGGCGATAACGGCGATTGGGGCCACTACTTTTACTACGGGGGTCCTGGCAAAAACCCTAATTGTCCATGACCATTAGAAGTCCCCGAAATCCTCCTTTTTCTATTTCCCTATGTATCATTCGACCCTTAGTGTCATCAATGTCCCTTCTCTCTCTCTCTCTCTTCTGTATACCCCTTTCTTGGTCCTTTTTTAGGGTGGGTCTCCTAGGAAACATGTCTTCACCTTTCTGTAGTGGGAAAGTTTTGACTCTACTGTATTTTCACTTAGAATATTTTCTCTCCATGTAAGTGGGTCTTTTAGAGGGGTTGGCCAAAAGTTTCTGAAAGCCTTAAGAGAAATAGGCCCTTGAATACTCCTTGTATTCTATTTGTTTGTTTGCTCCTTCCCTTGGAGTGGTTTGTCAATGAATGAATGGAATGAACCATCCTCTCTCATTTGGCTCCATGATCCAGCCTTTCCCATTTTGTGAATTTTTAAGAATGCTATGTTCCTCTCGCAATTTGCCAAATCTCCTAAAAAGCTATCAAATCTGTGATGTCTTCTTTTGTTTTCTTTTGAAGGTTCGTATTCTTCTCAAGGAAAGTGTGTGGAGGAAAGCTGGACGTGAGTGGATGACAGATCTTATCCCCATTGCATCTCCTTTTCAAAAGCACAGCACTCGCACGGTCGCAAACAACAAAAACTACCAACTTAGACATCAACCCAGCACCCAAAGATCTCTTTTTAGCCATTTCTTTATTAATAAACAGCACCCCATGGATTTCAAAATGCTCAAAGCTAAAATGCCACTATTCCGGTTGATGTTCTGGAGGCGCCCAACTCCAAGATTCCTTGGCCCCAAAGTGTCCTAAAGTTGAATGGATTTGTACGAAGACTTTTTATGAATTTGTCCACTTCACGTCACTCTCAGCCACCTGCCTATACTAGGGTGTGCGGGATATGGGTGTGAAGATGGTAGCAATTGACCTTTAGTTGGCCTCCATTTTGCCTTAATAATGTAGTCCCTTGATTGAGCCTTCACTAATTTGGTTCAATGCATCTAGCGGGTAGCACCAGTGCTCATGATTGCATGAGCCTTTAGAAGAAGGGATTTGCTAGAGCATGAATAATCTTAACTGTCCGAGGGATCGATGAAGATCTTCGATTTGATTACTTGTCCAATGTATTTTCTAGGATTTGATAAATAAAAAAATATATGTATCCCACTACAGTCACAACACGAGCGCGGTAAAACTTGACTCGAGATAATGAAATAAAAAATTTAGAAAATAAGGAGGTAGTGTGAATGTGATAGGCTCTCAGCTTGTGTCTCTAGAAGAGCTTCTCCGTGCCATGCATAGCACGTTGAGCCAAGATCCACACACGTGAAAATTTCAATGCGGATGCTGATGATGGGTAGCGTCAGTAGAGGGTCGATGTTATTGAGGGCGAGGAGCTAAATAATGCTCTGTACCTCTTTAGACATTATGAACTGTCCTCGTGCTTTAAGCATGAATCTGAATGCTTAAAAAACCTGTCAAACTATGTACCTGATTTCGATATTTAGCGAGATAATCGGTTCGCTCTGCTGGTCTGCCGGTATAAACCAGACGGCATACATATTAATCCCTAAAGTTTAATCTTGTTCTTTGATTAACTCTAAGAATATAAATAATTCTAGCTTTGGCCAATTTGGTTGGCTGTTTTTTTCTATGAAAGTGTTCTGGTGTTATCTTGCTTCAGTAGTGGCTGCTGCTGGGAGAAAGCAAATGGTTTTCTTTGCTTTTGGTTTTCACTGTTTTCCATAATCAATTGAGACGATGGATCCGACTATTTTCATTCCGATTTTTAAATTTTGAATGTCTCTATTATTGTATATGGATGCCTTTCGACTGAAATTGACATCACAAGTGAAAAACAAATCTATTCTCAATAATTTTTTAGAACAATTATAGCTGGAACCCTAAAACTTATCATAGGAGTGCATTCGAATCTCGAAACTCTCATTTCACGGATCACAAAATTTGTCACTGTCTCCTGCTTTAGTCCTTCCTTAAATCCATCAGCTTTTCTTGGACGGATAATCGACGTGACCTTCTTTTTTGGTTGATTTTCCGTTTGTCTTTTCCACATATAATGTTGATGTAGCCACAGCCGGGTGTAGCACAAAAAAATGCCAAAATCTTAATATAAGAATTAAGATAAAATAGAAAAGAAAAAGGGCATAAACGGAGAGATGAAGGGGTGAGGGGCAAAATAGGTAGTGGCGGAGAGGGCGGCAAACCCTTTAGCAGCAAGCAAAGACGCGCATGATAAAATTTCTACTTATCTATTTTTTTGTTTCTCTGTTTCTCGAAACAAGTTTGGATGCAAACCGTTTAGTAACATAATTTGATTTTTCTATTTTTGGAACAGATTCTACTTTAGAAATAGATTTGAAAAAGAAATTATAAACTAAATTTTTAACTTCTCGCTTTCAAAAATAAAAATTGAGAAATCAATTTATGGCAATAAATTAATTTTTGTTCCTAAAATTTTGTCATGCGCACCTCAAATGAATTGATCAAATCAGTTTCTAGTTGGTTAACTCTGGTTTCGACTTGCCTATGACTACAAGTAATTCCGGCCTACAAAAATATCGATGTCTTGTCAGGTTGGATTCCGAACATCCGGGTTCTGCTTGTTTGCCTGCTTTTCAAATGTGGTTCGACAGAAAAAAAAAAAAAAAAAAAAAAAGTGCTTTGGGTTCCGTTTGGACCATTACTTGTTTTGGGTTATCACTTACTAGTTTTGAATAGATCAGACATAAGTACATCTACACTTATGTTTCAGTAAAGCTGGCAAGTGGATGAGAAGGACTGTTTTCAATTCGATTAAATGCGATTTCAGATCAGATTCACTTACAAGTCATTTGAACTAATACAACCTAGATTTAAATTTGGGTTTGCATGAGTTCAGCCAACATTGGGTTGGAACCATTTAATATTCGATTTTCTTAGTTTTTGGTCAGGCTAGGTTTAGATGACCGAATGATTAATATTTCGAGATCGGGCTATTTCGGGCACGGGCCGATTTGAATATGGATTATTGAATTTTCTTGTCAAGGCACCTCAATTTTTTATATAATTTAAGTTTCAAATGAATTAAGAATTGAGCCCCATATGATTAGGGGTGTGCACCGAGAACCGCTCGAATTGGACCGGACCGGCCGATTTTGGGCGGTTCCCAAAGAGGACGGTCCGATTCCCGGTTCCCGATTCCCGCTTTTGGAACCAATGGTTGATCGGTTCGGTTCCTAGTTCCAAGGTGGGAACCGGACTGATTGGACCAGACTGGTTAATTATATATATAATATATTTTTAAATTTCTTAAGAAAAAATCATAATTCTTTCAAATTTCTCCAATTTTTCATTATATTTTTGGTCAAAAACAGAAATTTACTGATTCCACCATACCAGACCAGATTGGTTGATCGGGTCCTTGATCTCGGAATTTGGAAACTGGTCCTCCCAGTCGGGTTCTCAGTTCCACCTCGGAATCGGACTGGATTGGGAGCCGATTAGTCCTACAAATGATGTACACAATTTTTTGTTACCGCGCATAATGGAAATCCCAAGTACAAAATACACACCCAAACTTTTGCTGCGCTTGCTGATCCAGTCGTTAAAGAGATTTTGGGAAATGCTAATCTAGATGTTCCTAAATTCTGAACTCGATCAATCTATTAAATATTTTTGGACAAGCCTAACCTCAATAAATGAGAAACCTAAGTCTAAAGTAAGATATGTACTCCCCACTTGACCTGAGAGCACAATAATACCGTACCAATCATCGAGTAATATCACATTCATCTAAATTAACGTGATTTTTTTGGTTATATATAAATGACTATGATCTTGTTGCAATAGTAAATGCCATGAGCTAATATTTAGTTTGACAGTCAAATGTACACAAATAAACGTACTATTCTCATGATGTGCAAATACTACATAGTAACTCACCAATTTAAACAAGTGAGCATTTATCTTATGCTCATCACTACTCTAGACTGAATCGACTAACGAGATATCGTCACCACTAACTCATGGGGGGACAAAATCATAAACATATTTTTACCACGTCTCAGTTCTTCCATCACAAGTGTCCCCTACATCAGTAATGAAAAATTCTCCTCAAGCCATATCATAATGGGTATTTCATACTCATTCTCACAACAATTTACTCAAGCCGTATTAGGCTACACAAGGCCATATTATCTCATGTAGGAATCATACGAGTTCGTGTCCTTTCGACTTTGTAGATACTCGTCTTAAACAGTAAACATCTCTATTTTCCTAGAGTTTTACACACATGCTTATATAAGCGAGTTCATTTTTTAGCGAATTGGTTGTGGCAAAGGTACCCATCACATGGCATCATTTATATGTAAATCATTATAACTTAACAATTGTCATGTATAATTATAGAATAATAGTACAAATAATACCACACTAATATTTTGGCATTTCCCATATTAACAATGGAAACTTAATATCTATTCATCATCACTTGTAAACTCACAAAGTCTTATTCATAACACAAACTCTTATGTTGGGTAGAAATTAAACGCAGGATTAGATTTCTTGTATTTATGGTATAAATGTCATTTTTCTTGAATAACAAACTTCTTAAATTTAAAATAATTAATTAAATATAAAATAAATTTGGATTCAAATATAAGAACTAAAATCCAAAATAATGAACAAAAATACAAAAAAAATGGACGATTTTTGTTGTTACTTATTCCTATTTTTATTTATACATTTTCTTTCTATTCTATAATACATATCCCATTTATACATATATATTTATTGTACATTTTATTTTATAATAATTTTTCATTAAGAATAATGGAAGGGAATAAAAAAGAAATAAATTAGAGAGTGGAAAAATAATTAAAAAATAAGTAAATAAAAATGAAATGGAAGAACCTTAATTTTAAATGAGCAAATTCAACTTAAAACGCACTTTTCTAATTCCCTTTGTCTCATTCTCCTTTTGTATCTCTAGTTCATGTTGAAACTTCACAACTTCTCCATAGTTTTTTATTTACATCAAAACTCCACGAAAATGGCGGAAAAGTCAAAGTCGAAGCTTCTTCTCCTCCTAGCTCCCTAGTTCAAGTAAAAATTCCACGAAAGTAGTAAAACACCTCATTTTCTGTAATTCCGAATGAAAGTGGCGAGAGAGTCAAAGCACTATACTTTTTGTAATCGTGAAGGTGAATAATCGTGTTTTCTCTCTTTTATTAGATTTAAGGTTCGATGACTGATCTGCCTCATCGATGTTGTTGAAGCGAATTTATATTTCTTGTCATAATCGAACCCGCAATTCTAGAATGCTGCAATGAGCTCCTTTTCTAATTAAGATGTAAATTTATGTTCATTTATATCGACGTGCTATTCAAACCAAATAATGGAATGATAAAACATGAAAATAACCGATTTTATTATTGCAATTCTCCAAGTGGATATGATATAACAAAATCCTTGGATTTTATATTTTATTTTATCCATTCCAATCCTAGTTAAAAATCTAAATGATCAAACGCAACCTTAGTGTAAAGATAAAATTAGAAAATGATATTCATACCCAATCACATTGCCATGAAATCGCTTGTCCCATGTACTTTCATCCAAGCATGCTAAATATTGGAGTTTCTTCGATGCTAGAACATATCAAAGGTGTTTGGCAAATCTTTTTGGGACCTCTTTAGCCAAATACTGGCCTGGTTCAGGCTTTTAACATTTTTTGAATGCTATTATGGGGTTTGATGACTTCTTTTTTTTCCCTTTCAATATTACCCACACTAATAATACTATGTTCCACTTTTGCCCTAAAATAGTAATGTTCATCTTCTTCAATCGTTTTTATTCACTTCTTTAACCCACCGTCTTTGTGTTCACTAGTTGTTGAGTAGTTGAGGTCAAGTTGACAATCACCAAGGTCGAGGTTGTTGGTCACCCAAGTTGAGATTTCATAAGTCAAGGATCGACGTTGAATTCACATGGACTGCAACATCATCTATCTTCTATAACCTTTTGATAGAAGTCGCTAAGGTTGCATGACCTTGGTGTTGCCTCGCTTAGTGTCATGCATCCTTTGTGGCTCTTGCTTAGATGGAGCCGATTATCAAAGGGTTAGATCTAGGTCGCCCCGAGGACACACAACCTTGGTGGCCCATTGTCTAGTGTGGTATGATCAATCTCATGTACCGCACGATAGCCAACGTGGAAGAGTTAGGGTTTTGATGGATCGGGGCTTTCGGATTGAGGATTTGCAGAGAAATAATGGATGGGAGAGAGATGTTGCAAACCTAGCCCTCTCTTCAATGAAGGAGACAAAAAATGCCTTTTGTTTTTTTTTTCTTTTTTAAATTTCAAATTACTTTGCCAAGAATTACATCAAAAGTCACTAACCAAACGCTCTTCTTTTGAGCAGAATGCACTTGGGCCCAAGAGCTTCGGGGAAATGACTTTGCATTTCCTCTGAGCCGAACCAAACACAACCATCGTCATGCCAAAGGATAGAATTTTTGAATTAATTTCAATTTCTATTCCACAAAAAAAAAAAAAATCTTAGTTTCACATATATAACCCACTAAAGGCTCTCCCCTTACTCGGTATGCAGTTCGATTTATTCCCATTCCCTTCAGTTTCCTCGAAGCTTGTTAAGAGCTACACCTTTATTGAGCCCCCTTGCCCTAAAGATCATTCCTTACTCTCGTCAGAGTCGGTTATAGGTCCACGAGCTACTATGTGGTTGGTTCTTGAAGAATCCACCTACTAGAGGGGTTCCGCTCTTATATATCTAGGTTAATTCACTCAAGCTATTGTTATCTTAGCATGTTTCATACCAAGTGATGGTTTTGTCCTTTGCCATACACACATGCATGAAAATAGGGGGTTACTCATCTTGATAGTGTTCTCACTTGATAACGCTCAACATTTGAAGTTAAAATGTGTTTTATTAGTTAATTTCATTTTAACATATATATAATTCAGGGCACTCTTTCCCATGTTCAGGGTGTAATTCAGTTCATTTTTGTTCTCTTGCTATCTTGAAAGTCTACGAGGAGCCACGTCTTGTTTGAAACCTCTTACCCTGTTGATGCTCCACTCTAGTCAATTCAGGTTGTTACAAAACATTCTTTTAGTAACATCTCAATGATATTTACACCTTACCTTTTTCTTAATAATTTACAAAAGGGATTGAGATAGAACAGACCCTTCATGTAATGAAAGCCGGAGAGAACTTCATCATATATTGGGCGATTACTGGACCCTCTCCATAACTAGAAAAGGGGAGGGGAATTCCACTATGAAATAGGGTTTTTGGTAAGTGTTTGGTTGAGGAAGAAGATATAGCCGTTGCTCTCAAAAATCATTTTGGAATACCAGCATAATCATTTTATTCAGCAGAATAATTTCGAACCCTTTTCCTATTTGAGAAAGTGTGTGTTGAAATGAGAATTAACTATTGAGAAGGAATCCATTTGATTGAATAATAATCTAACAAAAGATACAAATCTAATTCTTCTTGATATATCTGTTCATAACTCATGATGTCAACTAGGACCCCTTTTGAAAGCACCTCAGCCTTATGGACTTGATGCTAAATTTTTTCCAAGTCCACCCAAGATGTATAATTTGGCCCTTCCATGTACAATATCACAATATATAGTTTCCACAAATTTAAAAAAAAAAAATTAATCCCTAACTTGGATGTTGGTTACAATGCTCTTCTCTCTAAAGCCCTGGGACTAGAGAATCTTAATCTATATAGGCTCATCAAATCAGTGCAACATTATAGGGCGATAGTCAAAATCCCGATATATCAATTGCATCTTTTTCTCTCTTCTCTTTTCTCTCTTTTCTTTTTTCTTTTTGACCTGCACTGACATTGGTACTCTCTCGCTCCCTCCTTCCAACTCACCATCGGAATTATTGTCCCACAAATTCAACCAATTTCAAACAGAAAAAAACACAGTTCCAGCAGTACCTTGATTCCCATGCTGCAACATCACATCTTCCTCAGTTTTGCCATGAGTGATAGTGGACTACATAACCTCTGCAGCCCGTTTTCTTTTGGCCCCCATGCATTTGGTACTATAGCCCCTGCCGATTAGTCAAGTTTGCATAATAGGACACCATTTTCTCTGCAGCCTGCCATCATGCCATGCTCCCCACCTCACCCAAAAAAAAAAAAAAAAAGGAAAAGGGAATTACTAGTCTTGTGACAAATTCTTCCTGATTAGACTAATCAGGAAATACAGAGAGAGAAATAAAAAAAAAATAAACGAAAAGAAATAGACCCATTTTTCAAAATTCTCTCAAGCCAAAGTCAAGAAACTGCCCTCTTTCCAAAGGCAAAAGACAATTTGACCACCCCTTGAAACATTAAAAAAAGGAAGAGAAAGAGAAAAAGACAACTTGACCCATAATTGAATTTGAATTTAAATAAAAAGGAAAATGTGTTTGGGCATTGATTTAGGTCATGTTCTTCCCTCCAGCCGGATCCGGATCTGGATAAGTACTTTAACCCCATTTCAATTATTGAGTTTAAATGCGTTGCAATTAATTACGTCGTGCACAGAATGTCTTCCTCTCTAGAGCTATGATGGTTTAAATGCACATAAGCCATCAAAAATTATCTGGGGTCGGTCCTCACGGTGGTTAGATCAATGGGATGGTGAAATAGTGTCGCATTCTTTTATTTGACTTTGCTTCCATACTTTTTTGAGGTAAAAGGCCATTGAAAATCCTAAATAGATATCTCATGACATATTTATCCAAAATTCACTTTCCTTATTACTGAAATTCCCAATTTGGTAACTCGTAACAAATTACCTAAAATTTAATTTTTGTCTTATAAAGATATTTAAGATTAGTTATCCGACTCAAAGCACGTGGGGTTTTCACGTTGGACCTATCATTCTTCAGTCAAATCAGTCTCGTGGTCGTCTTCGACATGTATTGTTAACGAAGAGCATATAATACCGGCCGAGAAAATAAGTAAATATGTATTAGTGTGCATGAAAAAGGTCAATCCCTTACCATAAACAACACTCTCTATTTTGACTCTAATTTCAAGGATTAGTAAATTAGTTTAAAGAAAGACTCGATTCAATTTCAGGTAAAAAAAGCAAGAAAAGAAGAAGCTTGATCCAATCAAACCGCAGGTAAACAACAATTTTACACATCATTTTCACTGACACTCCTCCAGTCCTGCCCCCCTGGAAGCTACTGATTGATCCCGGGGGACGCCGATTGGCCCGTGCGTCCCACGCGCGCCATCCGCGACTGGGGCGGGGGGCGGGGCTCTATTCCCTTACCGGACGTCCAGAAATGGCTTTTACAAATTTTTTTTATTTATTTACTTTTTCCACGGTCGCATTCTCACCCCTTTTTTTTAAATATTTTATTATTATTATTATCATCATCATTTTCTTTTTCATTTTCCTCCTCCTCCTTCGCAAAGACATTCTCTCTCTCTCTCTCTGGAAAAAAAAAAAAAAAGTTGTCTTTTTTACTTTGCACAGTTCACACAGAGAGAGTAGGGTTTTGATCTTCTTCTCTCTCTACCTTCTCTCCTCTCCTCCTTTAGCTGAACCGCACCATCGGAGAAGGAAGCCATTGTTGACGAAGGCCCCCGCCTCGCTCAATCCCCAAACCCTAGCTCCCCGCCCCGCCCCGCCCCGCCCCGCCCCTCCTCCCTCCTCGGCGTCGGGGACTCGCAGGCTTTCCCGGAGGAACCTCGCGCTCCCCGACCCCCACCCCCACCGCCGGGACTTTACCCCCATCTTGAGTGCCCGGATTCGGGTCGGGTTAGCCGCTTCCGCTTCCAGAATCCGGGCGCGCGGGGACCCGGGCCGGGATGTCGCCGTAATGGTATGCTCGCATTCCTACTCCCCGCTTCGCTTGAGCTGCTGGTAAAGTGAAACCCGAGCGAAAAGAATCCGGGCCGTTTCGAGCGTGGCGGGCCGGGTCGGCGGTTTGCTTCGCTAGGGTTTGGAGCTTGGATTTTCGTTTTGAGAGTTTGGTCGATTGCGATGGTGCTGCCGCGTTTCTGATGGAGGTGGGTCTTTTTTTTTTTTGGAGCAGTTGAGGTAGTGAAGCCATGGAGGGGGACGAGCGGGAGTTGCTGTTGCCCTGCGTGATTTGCGGAACCCTTTTCGCGGTTTTGGGTTCGGGTTCTTTTTCGATACTATGGTCTGTCAATTGGCGGCCCTGGCGGATATACAGGTGAGCTCGATCGTTTTTTATGGTCTTTTTCTTTGGTGGATTGATGATTTTGGTAATCTTTGAGTATGCCATTGGCGCCTGCTTTTCTTGGAAATGAGCCTAGTCCTGCATCGTTGTTCTTCTTATGCGTTAGTTAATGAGCTGGCTTTTCTTGGAAATGAGCCTAGTCCTGCCATCATTGTCCTTGTTATGTTAGTCTAATGTTTATAATCATGTTCCGTAGCATAATCGATTGAGAATTCTGAGGCTTTAAATCGCTGCCTTTGATTCTGATTTAGTTAGCACCCGGCCATTTCGATGAATGAATCTGATATGTATCGACTTTTGATGGTTATGAGTGAACCTGAAAAGGCAGGTTCTTCCTTTTCATGTTGCATGTGCAGATATGTACTCCCCGTTGTGCATTTACGTACACTTGTGTTTGTGTCTGTGAGTTACCATGGAGGTTTGCATTTACATTCACTAGATAGGTGGGGATCTAATGACTGGGTAACATCTTAAACTTTGTTATTCAAACCCAGATCACACAAAAAATCTGCTGGCCACTTGAAAATGACACTTGTGAAAGAATTGAGACTCAAGGAGAAAAACAAGCAGGAATGTGCAGAATGTTTATAGGAGATCTAAACTATTTCGATTGTGCCTACTCCTAATCCTTATGGAATGTAATGAAGGTGACAACCTGGGCTTTGGTTTCTGTTAGATTACAACGTGATTTGAGAACAAGTTTTACCAAAATTTTTCTGAAGACTCGATATCATTGTCCCATTTCCTATGAGACTATTTTTTTTCCCTCTCATTTGCTGACTTATTGGCTGGACAGTGCATGCCATGTTGCCTGCATTTCCTTGGCATATCTTCATCTCTTGCCCCATGGATGGGAGTTGGAAGACTTGGTGTAGGAAAGTTTTTTTTTTTTTTTTTTTTTTGGGGGGCATTTCAAGGAAAATTTGGAAATAGATTGTTGGTCAGGTTTTGCATTTGCCATTTTTCCCAAAAAAGCATTGTATTTGGTGTTATTTATATTGAACAAGCAAATGATGGAATGTATGCAGTCGAAAAAGAGGCAACCTGACACTCTGTATCATATCTTTTGGATGCTGCTCCCTGTTTTTGGATCATTAAGTACCTTACTGGAAAATATCAGCAAATGAGCGCACTGGGAGGATTATAATGGTGGTCACGTCATACAGGATAGGTTGGGAAACTTAATCTTTTGACTGAATGCACTTAAAAAAAAAAAAGTGATACTTTGTGCTTTAGGGCAGAAAGAATGAGACTTGTCTGTGCGGTAATCTTCTGTTTTTCCCATGAGTATTCTGCAAGATACTGAGAGGAGTAGATTTTCAATCTTTAATGGACTTGAGGTCTTTCATACATGTTCTAACAAATAGAATACCGCTCAGTCTAGGATATTATCTAGGAGACGTGCATTGAAGAGATGAATTTAATGCTTAGACAATTTAAGATGCATCAAATGCAGAAGCAACTGAAGAACTCAATTTGTTCCCCTCTACTTGTTACGGAGCATAGTTGTCCTATTTATTTGCTTCTGGAGAAACGTTTGCAAGCTTTGATCGGTTGTACCCCTCATACGTGAATGTCATGTTGTTCACTATTTTAGGAGCACCAAATATATTTTGGGTAGGATCGGTTTTGGGTAGGATTGGTTTTTGCATGTAACTCTTTACATTATTTGTCAAACTCTTTCAGAGTAATGGTACATATTGGTGTTTTATTGTACTTATTGGTCTTCTATAAGTAAACGAGTTAATATTGCAAAATGGCACCAACAGGGCGCGAACTGATTTAACCAACCAATAAGTAAAACTTGTATTGTCAATAAGGTTCATCAGATACTGTCCCCTACCCATGATATTTCTGCACCACCAAGTTTAGCGTGGAAAGCCATCTTTATTTAATTACTAAAAGGTGTTTCCGTGTTTTCAAAGGCTCTCCTATATTATCTTTGTGTTTGCACTTACATCAGTTGGTTTGGCCCCTTTTTCAGCTGGATATTTGCCAGGAAATGGCCTGCTGTTCTACAAGGACCTCAGCTGGGCAGGCTATGCGATTTTCTTTCCATCTCTGCTTGGGTGATTGTCATTTCTCCGGTGGCTGTGCTTATCACATGGGGATGCTGGTTGATTTGGATACTGGGACAAGATTTGATTGGTCTTGCCATAATTATGGCTGGCACTGCCCTCCTGTTGGCATTTTATTCGATCATGCTTTGGTGGAGAACACAGTGGCAAAGTTCGAGTATGTTCCCTCACTTTGTATTGCTTTCTCAAATTATACCACTGATAAAGTTAGGCCTTCTAGGGATTGGTGTTTTAAAATTTCAACTGTCTACTGTGATTGTATCATATACTTGGTTCTTTGGTGGGTTGGTTTCCTAAGCTTTTGTAAGGGTCTTGATGCTCTTTTTGTGCCAAGAGAAGGCCTCATTATGTGAGATTATTTGATAAGTGGGTAGATATGTGGTGAGTCCAATTCAAGAATCTCTACTAGATTGGAGACTGCTATCCTGTTACGACTTTTCGCATCTATAATTTTTCATTACATGTTTGAAGTATAGTTCAGGACTTTAATCCTATGTTTGGGAGATGGAGGGGAAGAAAATATATATATATATATATATTTATTTATTTATTTATTTATTTTTTTTCTTTTGGGGGGACATAATTTAAATTTTTCCTCCATTTCTTCTCACAAATTTTAAAATTTCCTCATTTCTCACCCAGATTTTTATTTCCCCCATGTTCCTCCTCCTTTTCCAAAACATAGTGCAATTCCAAAAATTACCATGCTTGTTAGTCGTTTGATTTATAGTCTATCATGACACAATCATTTTAGGTTTTGAAACAGGTAAACCTTGGAATAATTGAACTTGACAATGAGCGGAGAGAGAGAGAATCGACTGATTTCAATTAACAGAATGTTGCAACATAATTGAATGTTCTTTGATGCTGCTATGATAAAGGAGGATTTAGCAAGGGGAATTAGCGTGGTGTGGGGAGAGGGTAAGATGGTAGATGGTATGTTGATTTTTCAAAGCTGATCTAAAATAGGGCTTGTTCTTTTTCTAGTTTGATGGGAGTCATCTGATTGGTGAAAGAGAGGATTTCTCTTTTTTTGGAGAAAGGTAGTGGACAACTCTTTTTCTGGATAATTCGTGAAGACACGTCTTTATAGGGAATCTTTTTGATGAGCTTTGACAATTATTGTTGACTTGTGTTGGAAGTAAGACTCCCTCGAGTTTCCTTGCTAAGTTAAAAAAAGGGATGGTACAGGGAAGATTTAAACCTTTCTACAACAACTACAATTTGACAAGAAGTAGATGTTTTATTTAGCGATAACAAATGCATGATTTTTGTGATCTGTGAATAGCAGCCAATAGACTAGAAACTGTTGATTCTTAATCTTTGAAGCTGCTCTTATTTCCTCTACCCATAAATTCTACAGATCACTTGGAGGAAGGGTACCCCATAACTCTCCTAATATCGATATTTCTGTTGCCAATTAATCTATAAAGTAGGGGTCTTTGCAATTTGTCGGTATAGCACTGCATAGGCCATCTTTAAAAGGAAAAAAGTAGACCGACTTCTCTATGAAGCAGCTCCAGGATCCCATGGTGAATTTTGAAGAATCAGGTTTTCATTCACAGGATTCTCACCCAAGCATGTTGTCTAGGTTAAGAAGGAAATGTTAATTGCTAGCTTACCCCAAAGTTGTCTCCACTTTGCAATCTGTACGTTAGAAATAATTGCACATTGAAGTTTTTAGACACTTCCATAACATAGTATCTCATTCTTTTCACTTCCAGAAGAAACTATTCAAATAGATAAAACTTACCACAGACCTCCCAATTGTTCAAATCTGAGTTAATGACAGGGCCTTGAGTGTGTTGATGCCTATCTCTAAACTATTTGAACAACTACCTTCTCTTTTTTTCAGCTATTTGCATGCAGATCACGTATAGATTCAGGATACATATATTTCTTTTTCTTCTTGCACGAAGAAAGAGGATAGACTTCTCGTATCCTGCTAAGTTGCTCTGGGATGTCACTGATTATACTACTCCATATGCTTCTAGAGTGCTGAATTGAGCTAGGAGATTTGGGCGTGGCATGAAATAAGATTCCTCTTAGCGAGAGTGGATTTGTTTTGCTGTTTTCCATATTTCCCTTGTCTTGAAGCAGTAGAGCACAAAGGGGTTTTGATGAGAGACTCCTTTATTAATACGAGTCAGATGGATGGTTTGGCTTAAACTCTATGCTTCAGTGTAGTAGTTTTTGGCCAGCCATATAACACAGAGCGGGACTTTGTGAACTGCCATTCGGCTATGCTTTGTCGATTTAAATGTTTTACTGGCTTAGGATACCATTCATATAAAGTTCAAAAAATGCTGCATTGGGAGAGATGTATGTGGTAATTGTGTGAAAGTAGCCTAAATTAACAATATGATTGAAATAAAACTGGGATTGTTGGGGGCATTTGTAAAGCCATCGAACTGATTTGCTGTTTAGAAGAAAATCTTTGAAGTTAGAAGAAAATCTTTGAAGTTTATGAAAATATCAAGACAAGGAAGATACATAGGGATAGAAACAAGGATAGAAAGAAATGCTGTTGCAATCGGAAGGAGATACCGAAATGTAGACATATAATTGATGATGCAAAGGATTCATTTTTTCTTCTTCCAAGTACACAACCGATTAGTATGTTGAATATTTCTTAATTGTTTATAGCCTGATCTTTTAAATAGCTGAATGAAGTTTCCATGAAGGTAGCGTCCATCACATTCAAGGGAAAGCGCTAGGATTTTCTGTTAGAAATAGGACCTTAAAAGATTGGAACTGGAGGATGCCCTACTGATTGATTGGAGATGATTAAAACTTTTGCTCTGTGTTTATGATTGCATTCTCTTTGGAATTATAGTTTCTGTTTATTAATTTTAGCATTAAGACATTGCGTATTAAGAAACTGAAGTGAAAAAACGGTAGAAATGATTAATGATAAATTTTGATGCCATATTGATGTTCTTATTTCTCTAATTACAGGGGCTGTTGCTATTCTTCTCCTTTTGGCGGTTTCCCTACTTTGCGCATATGAGCTTTGTGCTGTCTATGTTACAGCTAGTTCAAGGGCATCGGAGCAGTATTCACCATCGGGTTTCTTTTTTGGTGTATCGGCAGTTGCCTTGGCAATCAACATGCTTTTTGTATGCCGAATAGTGTTCAATGGTGAGCTTTGCAAATTCTTTTTTGCTAAAATAGTTAAGAATCTGGAGTTGTTAACTCACTGATAGTGTAATGTCATCAAATGAGGCAGTTGTTTGCAATATATGTTTTATATTGTAACGTTCTGGCAATCATTACCTGCAGGAAATGGCTTAAATGTGGACGAGTATGTACGTAAAGCTTATAGATTTGCGTATTCAGATTGCATTGAAGTGGGCCCTGTTACATGTTTACCAGACCCACCTGATCCTAATGAGTTGTACTTTCGGCAGTCTAGGAGGCAAGTTAATGATATCTTCTGCTGTTATTTGTGTTTCATTTCACACCTTTATAGGTTTTTTCAAGATTCAACTAAAAACTATATAGCATTTTCCCTGCATGGTGAAGAACTATGCTCACTATCTCCTTGCCATCCTTTGTGGGAATATCTGCTCACTTCATTGTGAGCACTAAGGCACATTTTTCATGAACTTGGATTTCAATATGATGATTTGGATATTTATTTTGGAGTGGTTGTCAATATTATCGTTTTTCAAAGAGCTTGTTAAACTTGCTCTCCCTTTTTCTGTATAGAGGATTCAGTTGCTTTCGGGGTTCCTTCTGTTTTTAAATCAGATGCACTTTCTTATCAGGTGGTGAAATGATTGATACTAACCTGATCTTTTACCTTATTCTAACTTGTTTCCAATTGTTTTCTTATGTTGCTGCATTCTTGTAGGGCTTCACATCTTGGATTTCTTTATGCTGGCTCTATAATCGTATTGATTGTGTACTCTGTCCTGTATGGTTTGACTGCAAAAGACGCGCGTTGGCTTGGAGTAATTACATCAGCAGCTGTAATAATCCTTGGTATTCTGTCTGACTCTTCTTTTTTGTAGCTGAGTGCAGTCCAGTTATTCTCACTTGCTTGATTGTCTATTCGGCAAATTCAGTCTTATGTACATCTTTGTTTTTTTCAGATTGGAACATTGGGGCTTGCTTGTATGTGTTTCAGCTTCTGGAGAGCCGTGTTTTGGTTCTTTTAATTGCCGGCGCATCTCGAGTTTTCCTTATTTGTTTTGGAGTTCATTTCTGGTTAGTTTGAGTAATGGGATTAAGCAATTCTTATTAGTCCTTTAGTTTGTGGGTGACATTTTTCTTATAGCTGTCAATGATTCCTCATTTCAGGTACATAGGACACTGTATCAGTTATGCTGTCGTAGCTTCTATGCTGTTAGGTGCTTTTGTTTCTCGACATCTATCAGTAGCAAATCCATCAGCAGCACGCAGAGATGCATTGCAGAGCACGGTAATTCGCTTGAGGGAGGGCTTTCGAAGGAAGGAGCAGAACAGTTCATCCAGTTCGTCAGAAGGATGTGGTTCCAGCATCAAACGCAGTAGTAGCGCCGAAGCAGGACATCTTGAACCCAATTCCAGGGTTTTAGGTCAAAGTACCGTTGATGCAAGCAGCTGGAATAACCCCTTCTTGTGTCGCACTACTAGCTCTCGGGAGGGTATTGTGAGTGACAAGAGCATGGATAGTGGAAGACCTAGTGTTGCGTTGAGGAGTAGCTCTTGCCGCTCAGTCATTCAAGAGCCAGAGACAGTAACTTGTTTTGCTGATAAGCATCTTGACCATAACAGCTCCCTGATGGTTTGTTCGAGTGGTGGTCTTGACAGCCAAGGTTGTGAATCCAGCACGTCTTCTGCAAATCAACGAACTCTGGATTTGAATATAGCTTTTGCACTCCAGGAAAGATTAAATGACCCTAGGATCACCTCAATGTTAAAAAAGTGTGGACGACAAGGTGATATAGAATTAACTAGCTTATTGCAGGATAAAGGATTGGATCCTAATTTTGCAGTGATGTTAAAGGAAAAGTTGGATCCGACAATCTTGGCATTATTACAGAGGAGTAGTCTGGATGCAGATAGAGATCACCGTGATAATACAGACGTCGTTGACTCAAATAGTGTTGACAATGTTTTGCCAAATCGCGTTTCTTTGTCAGAAGAACTAAGGCTTCGTGGGCTTGAAAAATGGCTTCAGCTTTCTCGCTTACTTTTGCATCATGTAGCTGGCACTCCTCAGAGGGCATGGCTCATATTTAGTTTTATCTTCATCCTTGAGACTATTGTGGTTGCAGTCTTTCGTCCAAAGACTATCACGATGATAGATACCTCACACCAGCAGGTAGGAAGGGGAAGGACTTATATTTGTTCAAAATATATGCTGTCCATGCAGATGTATATGCACACGTGTCTGACTCAAAATACTAATTAAGGATTCTGATTCTGGATAATAACTCAAAAAGCCTGACATTCTATCTCTGCATTACTCTAAATCATGATTATCTAATCTTGCTTCTGCTTTGCAGTTCGAGTTTGGGATTGCTGTTTTGCTTTTGTCTCTCGTTGTCTGTTCTATAATGGCTTTCCTTCGCTCCCTTAAAGCAGAAGATATGGCTATGACATCTAAACCTCGGAAGGTACATGTCCAAGATGTTGAATTATTACTGAATCATGTTCGGTTGAATTTGGGCATGTGGACTATTGTGAATGACTTTTGCTTTATCTCTGACTGGTTTTGACTTGATTATTGCTATAGTGCTTTTTATCTACTGCATATTGTCTCTAGAATTTTCTGTATCCATGTACTTTAGCTTGTTATTGAGTGCTGAACTAGAGATTGATTCTGTTGACTGGCATACTTACAGTGTTTTGCGCTACTTTTATGTTAATGTCGGTTGTTGGTCTATGAATTTTCTGCATGTATCTCTTCAATACTTTACAATAATTGCTGGTTTTTTCTCATGGACATTTGTTTTTCCCCAGTATGGTTTTATTGCCTGGCTCCTCAGTACTTGCGTTGGGTTGCTGCTTTCATTTCTGAGGTATGCACCTGGTACTACAGCAGTCATCTTTGTGTTTGACTTTCTACACACTGTCAATATTTGCTAGCTAGAAATGATAGTTCACCTCTCTTTCATGGAAATGAATGTATAGTTCAAGGTATTACATATAACAAGAAACTTTCATCCTAGAAGAAGTGATGTATTGGTCTCTGTTGTTTGCCATGTATGTATCGTGGTTATGGACAGGTTGCGGTTATGGACAGGGTGCTGTTATTTTTAATTTGTAATCTAGATTCCACGACAGTTATCTGATTCAAGCTTCTTAATTGGGAATAATCTGAACTTATTTTAGGAAGTATGTAATGGCCTGTTTGTGTAGGATTTTTGACTTACTAGTATGTGTGATACATTAATGCTAAAAGTGAGATCATATGGAAAGGTCACACAAGTTATAGAGTGCTTGCCAAATAACTAGACATGAATCAGATGACTATCGACCATGTTTCCTTATCCATGTGTGCATTTTGTAATGTTGTTATTACTTCTTGCTAGTTTTCAGTAACTGAGTGATCTTAATGGCTGCTAATACATTTTAGACGTTTTGTATGGTTGCAGCAAGTCGTCAGTTCTTCTTGGATTGTCCTTGACCGTACCTCTTATGGTAGCATGCCTTTCTATTGGAATTCCCTTATGGATACTTAACGGCTACCAGTTTTGCGTACCACGAGTCCACTCTGCAGATCACCCTGAAAGCAACATTACTCGTGGGAAGAAGGAGGTGTGTACTTGGGCTTGGTTTCTATATCTCTACTTATAGTTGAATTATCTGTCTAGAAGTTGTTAATTTTACCGTGTTATAATATCCTTTTAACTCTTTCGTAATACATGTCCAATCCAATCTCATACCTGTCAGTGCTTGTATCACTGAGCTTGAAATGGTTAAAGTATGGCAAGATTAGCATATTCATATTATGTTGAATTTGTTGGGTGGGGGTGGTATTGTTTTGTTCAGTTTCTTTATGTTCCTACAATTTCTTGTTTCTGCTCTTTGTTATCAGCTATGTGAAGTTGCTATTCTGAATTTCTGCTCTCTGTTTGCTGCTATATTAAGTTGCTAGCTACCTTTCAAGGACAAGTAATTCACTTCTGTCTCAATTTTTATTTTTTTGCTGGAGACCAGATGCTAATCTGTTTTGGATTAAATGTATATACATGCTCTTACATTATTTATATCTGGATTTTAGTGGTAAAATTCTCAATCTAAGTTCCTCAGCTGTTGCCATTCACAGGGAGTGGTTCTTGTTATTTGTGCATCGTTGTTTTCACTGGCTGTGGTCGCTCTTGGTGCAATTGTGTCTGCAAAGCCATTGGAGGATTTAGGGTACAAGAGTTTGACTCATGATGAGAAAAGCTTCAGTTCTCCTTATGCCTCATCTTATTACCTTGGATGGGCCATGGCATCTGCAATTGCTTTAGTTGTTACTGGTGTGCTGCCCATTGTTTCATGGTTTGCTACATATCGTTTCACCCTTTTCTCCGCTATATGTGTTGGGATATTCAAAGGTATTTCCCCCCTTCCTTTAACTTTGTGCTTAGCATGCAGCCACAGGTGCATTTATGGTGGCTTTATAGTCAGGGATGCTCTAAACTTAATTATTGCTTTTGTCCTCTCAAACTTGCAGCTGTCCTGGTGGCCTTCTGTGGTGTCTCCTACTTTGAGGTAATTAAATCCAGAGGCGACCAAGTTCCAAGGAAGGGGGATTTTCTTGCTGCTTTACTTCCTTTGGTGTGCTTTCCTGCTCTGCTATCGCTTTCTTCAGGATTGTACAAATGGTGAGTTAGCTTTGCGGTCTTCTATCTGGTAGCTAACTCAATTCAAAATTTTAAATTGCTTGTAACCATTGGCAATACTAGATTTTATGATGGGTTGCCGCAGTATGCTCAACTAGATTTGTACAATTTCCAGGAAAGATGATGGCTGGAAGCTTTCTCGTGGTGTATATGTGTTTGTTAGTATTGGACTCCTCCTCCTGCTTGGTGCAATATCAGCTGTCATAATTGTAATCACACCTTGGATGGTAAGTTCATCTCCTTTTGCTTTTACTCTTTTGGGTGTAAGATTGATTTATCATCCTGTATTTTTGTGGAATTGGACAGATTGGGGTGGCATTTCTGTTAGTTCTCCTGCTTGTTGTACTGGCCATTGGTGTTATCCATCACTGGGCTTCGAACAACTTCTACTTGACTAGGATGCAGATGTTAATTGTGTGTTTCCTCGCTTTCCTTTTGGCTTTGGCTGCTTTCCTCGTTGGCTGGTTTAATGGTGAGCACAGAACTGATTTATCTTGTCCCCATAATACTTGGTTTTGGTTAAGAGGTTTCTTTTTATTGTCAAATCTGGTCGTGTATAATGATGCTAGTGAAATTTCTATGTATTATCAGATAAACCATTTGTTGGAGCATCTGTGGGTTACTTCTCGTTTCTCTTTCTTCTTGGTGGAAGAGCACTCACAGTGAGTTGGTCTTGTAATCTTATGCTTATTTACATTTCACCATATCCCAATCCAGACCTTTAGTATCTTGGATTCCCTTTCTCCTTAAATACAAAATGAGCTTTTTGGCAGGTTCTTCTTTCACCGCCCATTGTAGTGTACTCCCCTAGAGTGCTGCCAGTGTATGTTTATGACGCTCATGCAGACTGTGGAAAGAATGTCAGGTTTGTCTGTCATTTAATGGTTCACAGTTTACTTCTGTATCCCATGTTCCTAACATGTATTAATTGGTTTCTTAATGTCTATTTTGATGTACAAAATATTGCAGTGCTGCATTTCTTGTGCTTTATGGGGTTGCATTGGCAATTGAAGGATGGGGTGTTGTTGCTAGTTTGAAAATTTATCCTCCATTTGCTGGTGCTGCTGTTTCGGCAATTACCCTCGTAATTGCCTTTGGTTTTGCCGTTTCTCGTCCATGCTTAACTCTCGAGGTTTGTCCATTTGTCTTGTCTGGTAATAGCTGTACTACAATTTATTTCTGACTATAACTTGCATGCTATAATTCAATTACTTTTCCTTATCGTCATTTTGCATTAGAACTTTGGATGTCATTGGTACTGAACAAGGTCTTTCATTTGTCAATAATGTGTATTATTGCTTCCACTGCCTTCTACAAATCTTTGATTGATCATCCACTTTTTTACTTCCATGTTCAGATGATGGAAGATGCAGTGCACTTCCTGAGTAAGGAAACAGTTGTTCAAGCAATTGCTAGATCTGCTACTAAGGTATGTAAGGATGGGATCTTCGATTCACAGGCTTTCAGTTATGTCTTCTGGTTAAAATTCAAGTTCTTTTGCTTGTCACGCATGTGCACCATATTTGCAGACAAAAGTTTAACAATTTGCTTCTTTTTCTTTTCCACTCTAAAAGTTGATCTTGTAATTTATTTTTGTTGATTGCTTGCTTTTGCTGTGTGTCTGATGAGTTCTTTCTCTGTAACTCTGCAATTAACTAGAGGGCAGTGTCCCCACTGCAGTCATGTGCTGCAGTTTGTGTGTTCAGGATGATGCATCACCATAATTGTATATAACATGTATTTGACGATTTTCTAGTGCACATAGACTGTGTGCTTTCATGACTGATGTTTCTTTGCCGGGGGATGGAATGACATCCTGATTCTAGATAATAGATAAATTTTAGCTGTCTCATAGTTGCAGTGTCTGCATTCATGTATACAATGGAGACACCTGCATAGCATGGGTGGGCAGTGGGGTATGTACTTGTGCATGTCTAAGTGGTGATATGCCTGTACGTGAACATGTTTGCGTGGTTGCAAATGTTCCCAAACTAGACTAGTGTGTGGACCAGCTGTGTTGTTCTGTTACTCACATGCGACGAGTTAGGAATGGCTTGTTGGTGTGTGATGGCCAGGGAGTTCAAAGTTCCTTATTCTTACTCTTTGCTGCATGCTGTCTTTTCCTAATTGGGGTAATTGCTTCTTTTGTCTGATTCGAAGACTGGTTTTGCATGTCTGTCTCGCTGGGTCTCTTATTTTTATTTTTATTTTTTTGTTGGTGTGAAGAGAGGGGTTATGGGGGGGTGGGAAGAGAGATGTCATCTTATCCTTTTCAATCGGTGGGTTAGTTAATTCCTCATTTTCATCTTGAAATTCTGTTGTGATTTTGGGAACTTTTGTGAAGTGGTGCTTTGTCTCAAGTATAGTTTTGTCTTTGAATGTCTTGTTTACTTTGAGTATTTTGCAGACTCGAAATGCTCTATCTGGAACATACTCAGCTCCACAAAGATCTGCCAGTTCTGCTGCACTTTTAGTTGGTGATCCAACAGTTATGCGCGATAGGGCTGGAAATTTTGTGCTTCCCAGAGCTGATGTTATGAAGTTGCGCGATCGTCTAAGAAATGAGGAGCAAGTTGTCGGGTCATTCTTCTATAGGATGAGATATAGGACTTGTTGCCATGACAGGGCTAGTGATGTTGATCACAGAAGAGAAATGTGTGCTCATGCACGAATTTTGGCTTTGGAAGAGGCTATTGATACTGAATGGGTGTACATGTGGGACAAATTTGGTGGTTATTTACTTCTTTTGCTTGGTTTGACTGCAAAGGCAGAACGAGTGCAGGTAATTGAAATTTAACTTACTTTCTGCGTTTCTTACATGTATTTTCTCTCTCTTAAAGAATGGTGAAATTATTTTTTGTATTTGTGGTGTAGGATGAGGTTCGTTTAAGGCTCTTCCTGGACAGCATTGGGTTTTCTGACCTCAGTGCGAAGAAAATTAAGAAATGGATGCCAGAAGACCGTCGGCAGTTTGAAATTATTCAAGAGAGGTAGCTTAGATGCTTGTTGTTTTTAGTTTTTTTCTGCTTTCTTTTGGTGCATGTACCACATTTCCTTATCATATTTTTGTGGATTTAGTTATATTCGGGAAAAGGAAATGGAAGAGGAAATCTTGATGCAGAGACGTGAAGAGGAGGGGAGGGGTAAGGAAAGAAGAAAGGCTCTCTTGGAAAAGGAAGAACGCAAGTGGAAGGAGATAGAAGCTTCTCTCATATCTTCTATTCCTAATGCTGGTAGCAGGGAGGCAGCAGCAATGGCTGCAGCTGTGCGTGCTGTTGGTGGTGATTCTGTTCTTGATGATTCTTTTGCACGAGAAAGGGTTGCAAGCATTGCACGTAGGATACACAATGCTCAGTTGGCTAAACGAGCACTCCAGGTTGTAATGATTTCTTTTATTTGCCTTTTTTGACATGCTGTAGTTTCCGCATCGTCTTCTATTTTACAGTAGAGATGCTCAAAATTGAAGCTTTTGAAGAGAATGTCATTACATAGTTGGCATTTAGGGACAAAATGGTCAGACGAAGACACCGGCTGCATATATTATATTCATAGTCGAGGAACAGTTAGTAACACAGGAAACCAATCCATCGAATTGAAGGTGTCCCATGCATATTTTGATTATCAGTTACTCGTTTTTCTTGATTTGTTTGTTTCCTTATTGTTACTTGGACATTTCACTCAGTAATAGAACTGTTCGAGGTGTATGCAAAGAATTAAAGGTGTCTCATGCTGTGTTGTTACTTATGTAGAAATCACCCGATCTAGTCTTTGCCTTTGGTGTGGCTCATCAGCTTCCTGATTCATATTTCCCACCTTTCTAGTCCATTATATTCATTCCATGTGGTGATTACTATGATGCAGTAATATCTTAGATAGCCTGTTGCCTGTGGGTTTATATTACTTAGACACTAAAAATAAAAGAAGGTGTACCATTAGTCTATGCTGGCTCCAATTCTATCTATTTCATTTACCATCAGTTCATCTATTTAGTTGATTGCTTAGAACACCAGCATCCTTTGAAGATCTTGTGGACTATTCAATTCCTTTTGCAGCATTACTTATTCATTGTCTGTGATTTATTTGTCCCCTACAAATACTTCTCTTCAATTTTTTTTATGCATACTAGAGGTACTAGCATCTTGTTTTGTCTCAGTCACTTATGGCAGCTTTCCATTCTTCTTAAGGAAGCAATAATATTAAAATTCATCTGAATCGTGATCGAGATTTATGGGCAGCCTATAAAGTAGTAAATATGGTTTTCTATATATTTCCTGTCTAACAGAAGTCGATTGCCACCTGAAAAGAAAATTTAGCTGCCCAGAGATGTTCATTTTCACACATACTCGAGGCTGTCTTCATATTGACATTTAATTTATGGCTGGGATAAGTGTTTGCTTTTTCTGACACAATCATGTTTCATCACCTCCCCATGCCCATTTAATTGAAAATGCATTTTGCCGTGCCTCTCTGTTGACAAAATAGAGGTTACTGCCTTATTTCTCTGACTAGAAGTTTATTCTGTTGAAAATAATCAATTGGATTGTAAACAGACATCTACAGAAAGTGAAATAGATGCTCTGTGTTGTGTCTTTTCCATGATTGTTATCTTATGTAAATCTTTAAATTTTGAGCATTATTATGTGTTAAGCACGACTAGTCTCACTCATATTCCACTCTTGGGGCTGACAGACAGGGATTGCTGGTGCCATATGTGTACTTGACGACGAACCAACATCCAGTGGAAGACACTGTGGTCCTATTGACGGTAGTGTCTGTCAAAGTCGTAAAGTTAGCTTTTCTGTTGCTGCCATGGTTCAACCTGAGTCTGGCCCAGTTTGTCTTCTGGGAACTGAGTTTCAGAAGAAGGTTTGTTGGGAAATCCTAGTGGCTGGATCTGAACAAGGTATTGAAGCTGGACAAGTCGGACTAAGATTGATAACCAAAGGTGATAGACATACAGCGGTGAAGGAGTGGAGTATCGGTGCAACGAGTATTACCGATGGAAGGTTGTTTGTCATTAAATACTGAAATTTTTTTTAATCGTTTCCACCCTTCTGGATTTAGGACTTTGAATTATTTTTATTTCATTATTGGACTAGTTCTGCATTTCCTGCTTCCTAAGCTGCTTCTCATAACTGCTTTTCAGGTGGCATATTGTAACCGTGACAATTGATGCTGAAATTGGTGAGGCAACTTGCTATTTGGATGGTGGCTTTGATGGTTACGAGACTGGTTTGCCATTGCCTGTGGGAAACGATATATGGGAGCAAGGGACTGAGGTTTGGATTGGGGTTAAACCACCCATAGGTTTGGATGCAATTGGGAGGTCAGACAGTGAGGGAGCTGAATCTAAGATGCATATCATGGACATTTTTCTTTGGGGAAGGTGCTTAACTGAAGATGAGGTGGCATCTCTTCATACTGCCATTGGCTCTACTGAACTGAGCACAATTGATTTTATCGAAGATAATTGGCATTGGGCAGATTCACCTTCCAGAGTAAGTTCTACTTGCATTGGCGTGTTATCTTATTTTAGTAAAGAAGTAAGTCTTAACTTCCCCTTATGATCTACGTAGATTGATGGATGGGAAAGCGACCCGGCCGATGTTGATTTGTATGATAGGGATGATGTAGACTGGGATGGACAGTATTCAAGTGGCAGGAGAAGACGACCAGAACGTGATGGGGTGGTGGTCGATGTCGATTCTTTTACTAGGAGGTTCAGGAAACCTAGGATGGAAACTCAAGAAGAGATTAATCAACGGATGTTGTCAGTTGAGTTGGCTGTCAAAGAAGCCCTTGCTGCAAGAGGTGAAACTCATTTTACTGATCAGGAGTTTCCTCCAAATGATAATTCTCTATTTGTTGATCCAGGAAATCCCCCTCCAAAGTTGCAGGTATCTTTTCCATTTGACAGGTTCCTTTGACATTGCATCATTAGCTACTGTTCAGTTATGGTTCTGTTACTGTCAGATAGTACACTAATTTTGACTTCTAAATAGGTTGTTTCTGAGTGGATGAGACCCACTGAAATGTTGAGAGAGACCTGCTTGGATTCTCATCCATGCTTGTTTTGTGGCACTGCTAATCCATCTGATGTTTGTCAGGTATTTCGTTTTTGCAAATAACACGCAAGTTTAGAATACTCGGTTCCTAGAAATTTTTGTCCTGTTTACTTTCTTGAAAGTTGTTTCTCTTTGATGAACTATGACTTTATAGTTTCCTCCTCAACCATGTTGGTTAATATTCAACAGGGCCGGTTGGGAGACTGTTGGTTCTTGAGTGCTGTTGCGGTCCTAACCGAAGTTTCACGTATATCAGAAGTTATTATTACTCCAGAATATAATGAAGAAGGAATCTACACTGTTCGCTTCTGTATCCAGGTACTGAGTTTTTTATTATCATAACGATATTGCTTTTCCTGCTGGCTGTGCTGAAACATTCTATCGGTTGATATCTTTATGGGGCTGACTGTGCTACTGGTTTTATATTTGATGCTTGCTTGTCATATGAGAGGGTCTATTTGGGGGTAAAAGAAATATTATGCTCATGTTTTTGGTTTACTGTAGCACTGTGTGGCTAGAGGGAAGTAGGCTTTGACCTAGTTATGTAGGGCTGCTTGTTGTCATGATACTAGAAGGTGCCCTTTAAACTGTTAAAGAAGCATTACTCACTTAAATGTTTGCACCTTGGAGACAGTGCTTGCGCAGGAGTGATCATTCCCCGTTCTATCTTTCTTATGTATAATATTTTGGTCTGGTTTTATCTTTTTCAATGTTTATATCTGTTAATGTAGGGTTTACCCTTTTGAAATCCTCCATGGGCTGTTTCACTATTTATTTATTTATTTTTGTGGGGGGATGTTACTGAATGAAGTTCTAGTAGGAAAATGAAGTTCTAGTGGGTATAACTCTTTCTTTTCTTAATCTCATTTAGGGTGAGTGGGTCCCAGTTGTTGTTGATGATTGGATTCCTTGTGAATCTCCGGGTAAACCTGCATTTGCCACCAGTAAGAAGGGCAATGAGCTATGGGTATCTATACTAGAGAAGGCATATGCGAAATTGCATGGTTCCTATGAGGCACTTGAAGGTGGGCTTGTTCAAGATGCGCTGGTAGACCTTACAGGCGGAGCTGGTGAGGAGATTGACATGAGAAGTGCTCAGGCTCAGATTGATCTTGCAAGTGGTAGGCTGTGGTCTCAGCTGCTGCGGTTTAAACAAGAAGGATTTTTGCTTGGTGCTGGCAGTCCTTCAGGTTCCGATGTTCATATTTCTTCCAGTGGCATTGTGCAAGGGCATGCTTACTCATTGTTGCAGGTATCTTCTGTTACTTGGTTGGCATTGCTGTGATGTCTAAGAGTTGTTTTTTAAGTTAATAGCCTGCTTGTATTGCTGTCCAGGTAAGAGAGGTGGATGGTCATAAGCTTGTTCAAATTCGTAATCCATGGGCCAATGAAGTTGAGTGGAATGGACCTTGGTCTGATTCGTCACCTGAGTGGACTGATAGGATGAGACACAAGCTGAAACATGTTCCGCAGGTTAAACTTTCACTGGAGTCCCTCTTACCTTTGTCTCTATCTGCTTATCAACTCCAAAACTGCATGACATGATCGATTGATGAGTGCTTTTCATTGTTTGGCATCTCATAGTTTCTTTTCTGTAACTCTCATGCCGTGTCTCTGATTATTGTATTTGAGCAGTCAAAAGAAGGAATTTTCTGGATGTCTTGGCAAGATTTTCAAATACACTTCCGATCCATCTATGTCTGTCGCGTCTATCCTCCAGAGATGCGCTACTCAGTCCATGGCCAGTGGCATGGTTTCAGTGCTGGTGGATGCCAGGATTATGACACTTGGCATCAAAATCCTCAGTTCCGCTTGAGGGCGAATGGTCCAGATGCATCATCGCCAATGCATGTGTTCATTACCTTGACTCAGGTATCCCTGCTGATTATTGTGAGACTAGCTTCCATCTCTTAACAATTTGTGTCTTTCACCTGACTTTTAGATGTCATGGACTTGTAGGGTGTGAGTTTCTCAAGGACTACTGCTGGTTTCAGAAATTATCAATCTAGTCATGATTCATTGATGTTTTATATTGGGATGAGGATACTCAAAACTCGTGGTCGTCGTGCTGCTTATAACATATACCTACATGAATCAGTTGGGGGGACAGATTATGTAAATTCACGAGAGATTTCATGTGAGATGGTACTGGATCCTGATCCCAAGGGTTACACGATTGTGCCTACAACTATACATCCTGGTGAAGAAGCGCCATTTGTTCTATCTGTTTTCACCAAAGCATCAATAACCCTGGAGGCTTTGTAATTTGCATCAGTGGCTTTTCCATAGCCGCTTCATCCCTGAGCTGAGGACAAGCCCCTGCAAGCATGTGTGCTTGGCTTGAACGCCTGCACCTGCAAGTAGATTTTGGGACCACGAGCCGTGCTCGAATTTTCAGGTTTATCTTATTTTTTTGACTACCTTTCTTGTTCAAACTCTCTGCTCTTTTAGACTAATCTCTTTGCTTCTTAATACATTGATTTCAATTTCACCATCATTAGAAAATACAAAGCTTGACTACCAAAAGAATATGCAAGATGGTTGTTTTAGGCCAGCTTAACTTGTTCTCTACTTTGACAACGCGGCCTCTGAAATTATGGTCTTTAGTGCCAGCAGGTCTAGCAGATACCTTGAGAAAGCTTAATGGCTTTGAAGATCACCCAAGGGCTTCTCGAACCTCAGATGATATACTATTTTGGAGGATTGCAGCCATGGAAGATGTCATTCGTGTAGAGCTCGAGTTCCATTATGAAGACATGTCGACTTGATCTTGTGCAGCTGGAATTCAGAGGCCATCTCAGCCTGATCTCGCTTGAGTTTTTTGGCTCCATGCCAGCATCAACGAGGGTTCTCGTGGTCCCCCTGTAAATGAGTATTTTTCAAGATGAGAATATGATTATTTATTTTGTAAAGGGCGGAAATATCGAAAAGCATATGACAAATAGTTCACACAAATCGCTTCCCTCACAAGGGGAAAAGATTGAGAAAATGCTGTAGCTAGAAAAATGTAAAGATGTGCTGCAGTTTGTTTTGTACTCGTAGGAGAGAGGTGGATATTGTATAGTGCTCAGTTTGCAATATAATGCAGGAATTCTATCGTTTTCCTACTTCACATCGTCTGTGTTCAATTACCGACTTCTTTTTCCACCATCCAGGACGCCGTCTATAAATAATCTGCTTCTTCCTTCCAGGATTGATACTTCGAATCTTGAATCAAAGAGAGAGTGTCCTGAGATTCTTACAAACTCCGGTGAGCCCGATTTTGTTAAAATCGGTCCCCCGATGCTTCCTCATCTGGAGTTCTTCCAACTAGCGAAGATGGTAACCCTATTTTAGGAAACTGTTTCATACTGTTATCATTCGATGATGATAACAATGAAGTGCGCGATCCTAACTCTGGGAAAGTAATCGGATCGATGCCGTCCCACGATTTCCAGTTTTGCAATCTCTATTTTCGGCCCCGTCTCCTCGACAACGAGGGCAAGAAAGGGTGTTCATCATGCAATGACTATCGCTTGGGTCTTGTTTCTAGTCTTGTTGGTGCTCAAAACTGCAATCAGAAGCACAACCAAAGATTCATCCACTCCGGTCCCCTGGGATTCTTGCCCTCTCTCTCCGTCTCTCTCCACTTTCAGATGCCGCTCAGGCAAAGATGGATGACACAGAGTCACGTGACCTAAGCCCGCATCACGTGCCCTTGGGTCCTCTCCCCTTCCTGCCCAAATTCCAAGAAAGAACCCACAGAGAGAGAAAGAGAGAGAGAGAGAGAGAGAGAGAGAGGGCCTCCCCCACCTTCGACCAATTGGAGGGAAACGAATCGGGCCGTCCATCCCTCATCGGACGGCCCGGACCTGGTTTCAGTTCAGGTATCTACCCGGGCGAATAGCAAAAACGATGCGAATTAAAGAGGTATAACATTAATAATGAACAGTCGCCAAGGGGAAAAAAAGCGCAATAGGGCCGCGAAACCATAAAAAAAAAAAACACAGCGAGCGAGCAAGAGAGAGAAAGAGAAAGAGAAAGAGAAAGAGAGAGAAACAGGAGGGAGTGTGAAAGATTTATAGATAATACAAAGGAGAGACCGCTGAAGCGCTGATCTCTCTCCCCCACAAAAAACCATCCCCCACCCAGTAAACCTACTCGCATTGATCTCTGCTCTTTCCCCTGCCGCCTCCCTCCCTCTCTCTCTATCTCTTCTTTTTCCTGGAAAAATCTTGAATTTTTCACCCATTGGAGCCGGGCAACGAAAGCTTCTAGCTTTTCCTTGTTCTGCTTCTCCTTCTTCTTCCTGGTCCGTGTTATTTTCCCTTCCAGAGGGTGTACTCTCTTGGGTTCGTGAGGAAAATCAGTGGGGTTCGGCCAGCAATTTCGGTACTTTGACTCGCGCGCCAGTTGGGACTCTTGGAGTGACATTTTCTTGCCCACTGCATTCCTGATCCTCCCGCGGTCCCGTTCCAGCTTCTGGTGAATGTTCAGGAGATCTCATTGATGGGTCCTGGACTGTAGATCTTGAGGTCGGTGGTTGCTGCTGCAATTTCCTCTCTTTTTTTCCGGCTTCCGGTGGAGATATTCCGAAGTCTGAGTATATTGGATCTCTCTAAATCTCTTTTCTTCTTTCTTTCTTTCTTTCTTTCTTTTTTTTCTGTTGTTCAGATGATGGAGAAGGAAGCGAAGAATCAGAGAGCCAAGGAGCCGGATTTTGTGTTGCAGTGGGGGAATAGGAAGAGGCACAGATGTGTGAAGGTCAAGAACAAAGACCACAATTTCTCCTCCACCAACAACGCCCCTAACAATAACAGCAGCACCAGCAAATTGTCTTCTGATTCCTTTGGGAAGAAGAAGATCATGAACGGCGTCGTCAATACCAAGAGGGATTCGTCCCACCACTCACCTCACCGAGGTCTCAGCAGGTAGGGCCAAAATAACTCCTGGGAAAACGGAAAAACATTAAAAGAAAAAAAAAAAAACAATGAACAGAACAAGGGGAAAAAAATCCAAAATCTGGGTGCGTTGTTGTTGCTTTATTGGAATTTGTTAAAGTTTTTCCCTTTGCATTGTTTCTCCTTGCCGTTCTGTTGTCTTTCTTCTGTAAAGATTGTGAGGGATATCTCCATTTTCCTTTTTTTACCTTTTTTTATTTATTTGGTTTTTGATATGAGTATTTATGGGGAATACTATTAGGGCACGGTGTTAGGTTGTTAATTAATGGTGAGAAGATGCAGAAGTTTATGAATCACTTGGCAGATGCCTTTGATCTACTACCACTGTTTGCCATACATTGGCAGTTACACACTGTTTGACCCTGAATTTACTCCATCGGTCCAAATCTCTTTAACTTTCAAGTAAAGATTTGATTAAAAAGCAAGAGAGCAAAATTCAACGCACTGGTGATTTTTCGTGGTATACGCTGATTGATCAGTAGGAACTCGGAGGCGCACATGAATAAACGCAAGGCGTCGCCGGAGAAGGAAGACCGGTTCTACACAACGAGGGGATCGTTGGGTGCAGATGAGAATGGGAAGGTGTTGTTGGATCACAACATGAAGAACGACAAAGGGGTGGTTGTCTGGCCCAAATTGTTCCTCTCCTTATCCAACAAGGAGAAGGAAGAGGATTTCATGGCGATGAAAGGGTGTAAGCTTCCTCAGAGGCCTAAGAAAAGGGCTAAATTGATCCAAAGGAGTGTGCTTGTAAGTTGTTTTATCATAGGAATGTAGAAGATCCTATTCTTTCTCAAATGAGTTGTTGATTGAGTCTGTATTTGACTCTCTGTTTTGTATGCAGCTGGTGAGTCCTGGTGTTTGGCTCTCTGACTTGTCCCAGGAGAGATACGAGGTTCGAGAGAAGAAGGCTTCAAAGAAGGTACGCTCGCGTTCTGTCTTCTGTCTTTCGTTTACCTGAATGTCAGATGGTATTGTCTCACTGCCTCAAAATCCAATTTCTGTCATCAATCAAGGAAAGTGAGTGAAAATTGAGTAATGACTGGGATTTCTCTAAAGAGCGATAAAAAGATTCTGCAAACAGAAAATATGTAATCAAAATGTACCCTTTTAAGAGATCTTTTCCCTCTCTCCCTCATTGGGGGAGGAGAGGGAGGAGGAGGGTTGTTCATGGTGATTAGAATTTGATTGGATCTTGATCTATTGAAATGTGAAAATGTATGGTGGTGTTTGTCGATGCAGAAGCCCAGAGGGTTGAAGGCAATGGGAAGCATGGAGAGTGATTCAGAATGAGAGATGGAGAAGATGATTACCCAGAAAGGTGTGATAGCTTCAAGAGATAGAAACAACAGAGAGAGAGAGAGAGAGAGAGAGAGAGGGGGAGAGGGAGGGAGATAGGTGTCCTTTTGGTTTGTTTGTTCTATTGTAGAGGATTCATTGGAAATTTAAGTTGATTTTGAGTTTTTCTCTTTCCATTGTAGTTTCGTGTTCTAAGGTCTTTGTTGCACTTCGTCATTATCGTTACTCATATGATGTTTCACCAGAAGTTTTGACTTTTTTTTTTTTTTCCCATTTCCAAAAACTGGTGAAATATTCATGTTCATCTCTATATTAATATCTGCATATTTTTGATAAGTTTTATGGTGTTTTGTATTAAAGAAAAGTCAAAGTTATTAAAACCACAAGATTTGAAAAAAAAAATGTATATATTTTAAAAGCAAAACTCAAAGGAGCCTCATATCTTTGCTTGCCTTTTTTCAATTCAATTTTTGAATCCGCGTGTCCTGGGCGACGGGATCGTCTCAATCATTGCCTGGAATCAGGATGCATCTAAAATTAGCGCGAATTAGCGGTAAAAATGAAATCTTTCGTTCTCTCTTTTTCCCCCCCTTAACGAGGCGCAAACATTTCACGTGGGTCATTTTCTTTTTCCTGCCCTTTCCTCTAATCAAGACGGCTGCTCCACTTTTCATCCTCCCTCCTGCCCTTCCATAAACAGGGAAATAGCAGAGGAAAGATCGCTGAGCTGTCCCAATCTAAACATTTGCTCCACCATAAACAGACACAAAACATGTGTTTGGAAATGGCACAGTATTAGAAATCATGTGTCTGCCCCGTCTCAGAGAGCAAAAAGATTTAACAAAAGATTGGTTTGGTGCCAGAAGCAGGAAATAAGAAATACCCAGAAAAGAGGAGGTGGGTGGGGGTCGGTATCTGGTGCACGCTGCTCGGTCCATCTCTTTCTATTTTGTCCCTGTCCATTTTGAAAATTATAGCTGAGAACCCAGTAAAATGCAAAGGCCTCAAAAGGAGTGGCTTTCATCTCTTTTCCTGTCTTTCCACTGTTGGGGCATCTGAAGTCATGCAACTCTTGTTGTGGTTCCAAAGGAGTTTGCATAAATCAGTAATGCAAGTGGTGTGGTTTTCCTTTCTCTCTCTGCTCTCTTTTAAGGAAAAAGGGTGGGTGAGGTGTTCTTTTTCTTTTTGCCTTGAATTTTCGTGTGGAATTTATTCTTCAATTGGCCATACATGTAGATAGTCAAAACGGCTCTTATCTGCATGTGTCATCAGGATCTTGAATGATGAGGGGGATGCTCTGAATTATAAGAATCTACCACTTTGAGTCGATAGGACTAGAGAAATCCCCGAAGTTTCATGTAATCTAAAGAACCCTAATCCTTTAGAATCACCCTTAACCTAGCCCCACATGCGCGTGCGTGCACACACAGTGGCTAAAAGATCATTGACGTTAACGGGTGGTCGATGGGGTTTGTGTCCATTGATGACGTCAAGCCCCGAATTTTGGGGAACTAAAACCTTGGCCACCTTCGTGGAAGACCCGTGATCAATGTTGGGAACCGGAGATTTTGGGTTTGTTGAATTGGTGACGCTAGGTTTTACCTAACGCCTGTAACCGGCGTCTTTTCTTTTTGGTAAAATTTTTTCATTTCATGCGATCTTTTCTGAGTTTCTATTCCTAAACAAGCAAATCTCTATGGCCATGCATCGGGGGGCACGGAATAAAAATCACTCAATAGCAATAAACACGTAATTGAAGCAAATATAAAAAATAACACGAGGTGTATCAGGCAAAATAAATACGGGGTCTCGCTGCTATTCCACGGGATAGGCCCTGCGAGTAATATTTATTGATGGACATGCTTAAAGTCTGAGGAGATGCAAAATCGAACATCAAAATCACCGGAGGTTTCAAAGCAAAATAAAATTTAAGATAAATTACAACAACACTAGCGAAAATGATAACGCGCCCCACTAGGAAACCGACGTTTATTCAATCTTTGACTTCTTTAATAACGCGCCCCCAAATCAGAAGTTAGGACGAGTCCAAGTACGTATGAACAGAGCTAAGGATGCGACCAACGATGAGAAGATGAACGACCGTCGGAATGTCGATCGCAAATGGTCGGATCGGCTCGAACGCGAGACTGCTCGAGCAGCGAGTCGACATTGTTAGGATGGTCTTTGCCATGGCATTTGAGGAGGAGAGTCGATTGCCCCCAGCTTATCATGACGAGTTGCAACAATTCTTCTCGGGACATCGAGGGCGGTTTCTTTTGGGTCGAATTTCTTTCGATTGGCTGGTGCTTTCGTCTCTTGTGTGCCTAGTATGTCCAATTAACCACTAATTTTGCTATTTTTGTTGTCACGTAACTTGTCGCGTAGAAGTAAATTTGAGTTATGTACTCAATCTTTCTGCACATTACAAAAGTAATCAAATCGTAAAGCGCCATTTGACCTTTTGATCTTGACCTAGTAGCGGCAAACTATTTATGCTAGCCCCTTCCACACTAAATCTTGAGTCCAAACCTGCTTGCTTCCACGAAATGTTCCGAATTCTTCAACGCTGACGAAATTGAGTGCTATTTTGATAAGTACAAGATCTATGTTGAATAAAGCAAAAGAAGTTCAGGACTATTATGTTGAATAAAGCAAAAGAAGTTCAGGACTATAAATGTCGAGCACTTATAATTTATGGTACAACAATTAAGACGGGTTCACAAATTAAGAAAAATCAATTCCGTCCAAACAACTACAAGAAATTAATCAAAAGCAAATCTCAAAACTCAAATTACGTCGATCATTTTCTTGCTAGAAATTTCCTACTTGAATGAAATACTGAGCTTATATGTAGGAGCTTCAACTGATCTGAGTATTAGAATTTACTTTCAAACACTCTAATTTATTAGTAGGGGTGAGCAGTTTTAAATTCCATATAGGTTCCACTTGAAATTTGACACCTACTTATTGAAATAGATTCCTAATTTTTTTTTTTAAATCTAGGACCTATCTTACATACTATAGAACCTAAAACCTACATTGTCATAAATTCTAGAAACAGTTACAGCGTTTACTCAAATTTCATCTATATTATTAATTGAACGATTATAAAGACCGCAACTTGATATTACAATTTATTAACCATAAAGCACATGAAAAATATGAATATTAATAAAGTAAAAGTGTCAATCATAAAATGGAAATTCTTTCGGATGATATACTCATCATCGAACAATATAGAATATTACAAGATTACACGAAAACATGAACCAAGAAAACATTAAAACTTATTACCGATTCAAGGTTTCAGGTTCTAGGTTCTTTTAGCTAAGCACCTAAAACCTACTTGTCAAAATAGGTTTATTCATTTTTTTGAATTTAGAACTTACCCTGCATACCTTAAAACCTAGATCATTTAGATTTTCATTGGTTCGGTTCTTAGGATCCAAGTTCTACCTTAGAATCATGCTCATCCCTACTTACTAGCTTTGTATGCAAAAGAGAAATGAAAAGGTAGATACTGAATAAAGAAGAACAATGTAAGGTTTGAATTACTTCAAAAATATTGCGTGATTATAAAGATTTAATTTATATATTTAGATCTTATAAGAGATTTTTGGGATTTAAATGAAAGTTATTCAAATGTTTTTTCAATATTATATTTTTTAAACCTTTTAAATGGGCATCATTACAGTAATTACTAATTTTCCTTTCATAGTACCCTACCCAAGGGGAAGTCGAATCTCTTGCCTTAGTTATATACTGACATAATTCACCTTATGACATACATTTGCTTTTGCCGAAATTCTCGGACAAAGTTTGAGGTTGAAATTATGCTTTGGGGCTCAGCTTGTATTATGGAGAGGTCTATAGCATATACTATGAATGAACAAGGGGGTGTTGGCTTCTATGGCAATGAAGTTGCTCATCTTCTCATAATCTTGAGTTCAAGCCTCGTCAAAAACACTCCAACAGCAAATTCCAAACACACTAGGTCGATATGGAGGAGTAAGCTTTTAAGATCGCTCAGGGAGGTGGACCATTCGAGACGGGAGAAAACCGACCCGTACACCATCCGGCTGCTATACCAAAAGATATGAAAGAAAATAGTGCGCATGGTATGTTCGACCAAAAAACCAGCATTTGTATATGCCCGCTTACATATTCAACAAAATCAGCAGCGGACCAAGCCAAAGTTGGGAATTAATAAAATTATTTGAGGAGCGAAGACAAAGGGGAAACCTTCTTCGAGGAACCTTACAAGGTGACTTGCATGTTCGGAAAAGATCCCAACTTCTGTCATCCTGAAGCGTCCAGCAACCCTGCAAACATCAAAGTCAATTTGTCTGGACGTTGGGGCCACGATGACCACCCGTTCACGAGGGGTTTCGGTTTTGAAATGGTGAGGAAATTTGAACCGTGGCGTGGATCTTGGATTCGTGGCAGATGAACAACCGCCGTTGATTCTTGATCATCATTGCTCCAGCCCATCCTGCTCATCAACCCATCTTTTCTTTCATCATTTCACACGTTAACGAGGGACGAGAAACCGGGCACTGTTCAAAGCGGAAAAGAGAGGAAAAGCAAAATGATTCTTGCGGGTTCGAAATTTCGCCAACGGTCCATCGGGTGGTTCGGAAAAAAGGTTTCTTGGCCGCCCTTTCACATGCGAAAGGGCCTGTCCCCACTCGCAGGTTCTCGAGGATGTCGAGAATGCTCGTGGGTCATAGGCTCTTTTGCTGTCGGAAAGTCTGAAAAAAATTTTGAGTACACATTTGAAATTTTTCGAACCTCTAATCCCTGGCTGAACTGGCCCTTTTGGATACGTTCACTGGTCGTTCGGATCGCCCCTCCTTCCCAAGCTTACCAGAATTTGCAATTGTGACAAGAGATCTTTCTTGTAGAATGTTGGGATTTTACGCGTCGAAGGAATTCGATATTCGATATGGGATTCTAATTTAGAGTAGGCTCTTTAGATTAAATCGAGTAATTTTTTTTTTTTTTGCGTATCTTTTGTGCACGACTTTCGTCTTAATCGGGCTCGGGGATAAATAGCAAAATATAGAGACCCTACAACAAACTCGAAGTCTCGTGTGAACTAGGGTACTTTTGCTCCATACAAATTCATTCACAAGCACCTACCAATCTGTTGCGATTTCCCTTTCATGTAGGCTTTAGGTTTCCATATTGCTCACGTCAGATGTCTCCAATCTTATCATTGGTCCTACAGTAACCTCCCATTTTAATCATGGCTTGAAATTTATGAAATAAGGTACATTCTAACAAGATTTATTTATATTCACACAGGATATTAAATTTAATTCGTACCTTACTATTCGTGAATCGTACCAAGATGATTTATAGCAGCTATAAACATTCAAAATGCACGACTGCAGGTTTCTGGTGATGGGTCAATTTCATAAGGCTAATGGAATTGTTTTTCAAAAAAAATTATACCACATTAAAGCAGTGACTGAAATGCAAGGACCTAACTGTGATCTTAAAAGTTCATGAGATTATTCTGTGATTTTTCTAGATTTTCATCACCCAGAAATGTTCAAAAATTTATTCGATAGGTTGTAACGTCTTTATTTAATGCATTATTTGTCATTTTCTATTGACATTCTACCAATGACCGATTCTCTGAAATCTTATTTGTTTTATTCAATTTTATTTTTCCTTTGGGCATCACCAAAATATGAAATTGAGCAACATCTCTCAATGGAAATTTTTATCATATATCAGTGCATCGTATCCACGTTTTCTTTCCAATTATCTTCCACTTGATTGTGGTTGTACATCGAAATATTATATAAAACACATGAGATATCGTAGATGTACATGCCCAACAAATGAATCTGCAATATCGGAAGGAGAAGGGAAGGGATTGATTTTCCTGTGTACATATTGCACTCAATAGACAAAGACTTTTCTTTGAAAACTACATTTGGTGTAATTTCTGTCACAGCTTACCTAATCCTCAGAATGGAATAAAACGCGTCCATTCCTTCAAAACAAACTCCCAATGGAAGAATTTCATTCACTCACGCCTCAGTCATTCACACCTGACGCATGTGAAACCCTCACAGGGGAAATAGAAAAGAAGAAAAAGAAGAGACATCTAAACAAAAACTAACTGAAAATAACCATAATCTTCCAAAACAGTAGTTAAGAAGACAGCAAAAGGTGGGGACCCTCACATTGGCATAGAGCCAGCTGTCTGGCAACACCACCAAGATCCACCCTGTCAATCTCTCTCTCCCCTCTTTTGCTGACTATATAAAGTGATCTTTGTCACCCAGCACCAATGCCATTGGATCACCTTGCCTCTATCTCTCTCTGCGTCCATAGTAGAGAGACTCTCAATTCTTGAATTTACTCTCTCTCTCCGTGTTTGTTCAACAAGCAATAATCAAGAAAAGAAATGGAGGCAATGAAGATGAAGCTCTTCGTGGCAATGATGGTGGTGCTGATGGCCGCTGCCACCGTGCAGAAGGCAGCCGCCGCTGAGGCCCCGGCGCCGAGCCCCGCCTCTGATGCGGCCGTCTTTGTCCCCACCCTCTTTGCATCCATTGCCGCTCTTGCTTTTGGGTTGCTTCTTTGAAGTGTCTCCAAATTCATGCACTCATCCGACCGAGCAGAAAAAGCAATGGCCACTTAGATCATAGAATGGTTGCACATTTCACCCTGCACCCTCATTTTTATTTATTTTGATTTATGATATGTATTCTCCCTGGGCTCACATCTCTTTCTCATTTATTCTTTTGTATACACGCATGAGAGTCTTGGGGTTGTCACAGGTTTCTGATGATTTGGTGTTCATGATGTGATTGCTGAGATCTGCTTTTAGTTTGGTGTGTTTGGAGGGGACTTTGTATTATACTAAGCATTGATGAGTATAAGAATTCTATTGTGATCATTTTGCATAGGGAATGTGAGTATATTTGTCTTTAGATTAATAAGGAGATTATGGAGAGACATGTGATGTGAGGGTGTCTGTAGACACAATCCCATTCTCGTCTTTCTTCTTGTAATATGTTCCTCATGTTCTTCTCATTTGTGTATCTTGGAGGATTCATTTGTCGTTGTAATAAAATTCTTTCATTTTGTATTTATGTTTTCTCTAGCAATTTGGATGTCCTCCCTATATAATTTCACCAGCACATGTATAATTGCCGGGGGCTAATACAGTTGTGCTCCTCTTTCAAAAGAAAGTGTTGGGGGAGTTTCATGAATATATATATTCATTTTCCTTTCAAATTACTCCCTCATTTCGCTCTATCATATCTAAGGGAAGTCCTTTATAGAAATAAATTGAATCAATTTATTCTTTAAGATAGGACTGTTGCAAATGGAGTCGCGGGGCTGGCAATCAAGCCAATTTGAACATTGTGCAAAATTTGCTAAAAATTGCCAATATGCAAAGAACCAGTTACTGTGCAGACTTCACTTTATATATATTATCAAATAGTAGTGAACTTTGGAGAATTGATGGTGCCGCTGATGAAGGAATGTGAAACTGGGAAATACTATTCATGTAAGGAATCATTCAAAGAGGAAAGAGGGGGTGTGAAACTTGACATGTGGTTAGGTTTGATTATGTGGGAAGGTTGGAAGGCAATGGGTGGTTGGAGAAAGAAGACTCAGCCCAGACACTATGATTGACCATTCTTTCTGGCTCAAATTTCCATCATGAACACATGTAACTTGGCCAACCTACCGTCAAGCACATGAATGAAGCATTGTGCCAGATGAAAAGATTCTATTTTGCTCCATTTCTGATCTAGTGAGAGTAACTCCAGAGACATCCATAAAAATCACAGAATCTGCAAGAGGAGAGAGCTTTGACAGTAATCTTTGTTCTTATCAGTGAGCTCTGTTGTTTTTTTCTTTTATGCTAAAAAGTTGACGCATGTTGCTCTTGACGTCAAAGGGATTTAATTATGTTTGCAAGGAGGTCTTCCGAAGGAAGGTCATGTGTCATTGTGAATAATTGTAGACATTACATCCAAAATTGACAAGAATAAAAAAATAGATAACGGGGCTTTATTAAATCAATATCATCTCATTTATGAGTTGGCCAAATAGCAAAAGAGTTGGGTTGAAACCTATTAGGGGTTTGAAAATGGTAAGGAGATGGGAAAAAAAAATCAATCCCGCCTCTGCTCGTTTGATTTGATTCCCATTTTTTCACAGACAAGGCGGCTCAATTTCGTTGATCTCCGTGAAATTGATTTGAGGGTTTAATCAAGATCGACATATATGATTTTTGCCTAATTTAAATCTCAGTAGGCTTTGCTTAGTGATTGAGGATCAAGGTTACTTTGGGTGCAACATAATGGAATAGAATTAAAAAAGAATGGAGTGGAAGGGATGGAATGGAAAAGGGGATCTTAATTCTTTTGTTTGGTTTAAGTAAAAATGGAGTGCAACAAGCATCGATTTGGTTTGTTGTAAACGAAGAAAATGATGGAATTGAATGCAATGAAAATTTCAAAGACATTTAATGTAGTCAAATTATTTTATAGCATTAATTAATCCGGAACATAAAAATAATTAAAAACCCTATTGATACCATTAAATATATATTTTTTATTTACCAAAAATTATTAATTACATTAGATAATCTAATAAATTTCACAAAGGAATAAACAAAAATATGCATAGACATAAGCCTACTTTATTAAATAAATTTGTTATTTGCTTTAATACGTCAAAATAATAATTAATAATAAATTTCTGCTTGTTATTAATTGAAATACAATAAATTAATTATTTGGAATGAGAGCTCCTTTTTCATCCAAACATGCCACAAGAGTATTTTTCGAAACTGTAATTTCTCGTGAAAATATAAATAAATTGGTGTTATACCATAGTTGTATATTAGTAAAAGTTGGCATGTTACAATATTTTCGATATTTTTATGAAATAAAAATCAGTATTTTATGGGAGAGGGGCCTAGTCTTCTCCAACGGCCACATGTATCAATCAAGAGTAGGGAAGAAAAAGATCTTTTTTTTCCCATCCCAAAATTTTCCCTTTAGTTCTCTCATTTTGTATAATGGAAACCTGCTAAGAAGACAAAAGGGATTTTTTTTGGTATGGAAATTGTAGAAGAAGATGACGTGTGGCATGCCCTATCATTTTGGGAAGCACATGGGAGTCGGCAAAAAAGGAAGAAGACAGGAACCACAAAGGGGCCTTTGGTTGGTGCAAGCAAGCTTTGGATGTAAGCTAAGATTAGTAGGCCCCCCCAAAAAATGAGTGGCACCCATGTTACTTTACCTTCTTACTCTTTCTTTTAATAATTCTCGACGAATGAGATTTCTTTTTAATTTTTAATTTTTATTTCACAATGCTATGTGCAAAGATTCTTCCTTTATGGGATTCCCATCCCCAAGACATGGTCAAGACAATTTGAATTAAGTCTAATTGTATAAAATTCGAAGGGAAAAAGATTACATATCACCAATATTTGAAATTTAGAAGATAAGTAACCCATTCAATAATATTATTCGCAGTAACTTCTAGTCTTCCTTTACAAAATGCAATGCGCTGAAAAACGTTCCAATGTGCCAATTTAGATAAGTTTATCCCATAGAAGGCATGAATCTATTAAGGTTCATAAGCAAGTACTGGAAAATAACTGAGGAACAATAAGGAACTGTTCCCAAGAACTTTTCAGAACTAGTTGTTACATCCTGTTATGCTAATGAAAAGGTTGGTAGCATAAATTAACTTTAGCTAATCCTCTATGATGGTCTAATTAGAACGCCGTGGTCGATATTCTTAAGTAGCATTTGGCGATGCTTATGTTAGTAAACTAATGCTCAAGCTCACGGTCAACCTACTTCTTGGTTGGTTGAAAGTCTCTCTTGGTTGGTCATGTTTCGAAGGTATTTCTATAAGCAACCATCATCCCATAAGAAGAAAAAGAAACAATCTCCCGTGACATTGTTTTTTCCAATGTAAAATGTTCAGAAAATGGTTAGACGGGTCATGGTAGCTTTCTTGAGTAGACCTAGAATAGGTCAATCAGTCTCAACATGATTTCCTGCTTCAACGACTCCATAAAGTCGCTCAAGCCTGGAATTTCGACGGTATTCCGTCACTGCGTAATGAATGGATTTATTGCAGCCACAACGCAAGTCGAGATAAGCCTTTGACAACCGAGCATCAGCAAAGTTATGATGAGGACGAAAGAGAATTTTTCCAAAACCGGGGAATACCCAACGGAGAAAAACTGATATTTCAACAAGCCGGTGGCAGTTTTTCTTAAAGCTCAAAAAGGGCAAACCAGGAATCAGAATAAAGGGATTGACAATGGACGAAGCGTCCGGGCTACATTATCAAACAAAACTGTCAATTATACATGCTTTTAGTTAGATGAGCTGTTCTAAAGGGTACACAATTTCTGCAACTTCAGTTGAAACTACACCTGTCCATCCCACCTTGCACTTACCAAGAAAATTTACTAGGGGAAGGTGAAACGGACGGAAGAAGATGACTCCGGATGAGCTGCGATGCTACATGTACAATCGGATTTTCCATTATCTACTCTACACTATACAGACTCATTAGAGATCCTACTGGTTTGCCAATCCCAACAAATATGTTAGTAAGAAAGTGATATCAAATGTTTTCTTTCTCCAACTGCACCCTATAATTTTTCTGGTTGCCGAGATAGCTCCTTCTCCGCAAAATGAAGAAGCCTTCTCAATCTTAACACCATGTCACAGTGAAAAGGCAATGCGGTCCTTCGATCTATATATGCAGGACTCACCGTCATCCATGACAGGGCCTGAAGCTCTGCTGCAATAGACTCGAGAACTATATGCATCTCGACCTCAAGATCCTTGGCTTCTGAGCTCAAAGTTCTTCCTCCCTGCTTCGTGATGCCTCGGCTGACTTTGTCTTGGTTAACATTAGTGCCTCCATAATAATCAATGAGCCCAACTGACAGAACGCTAGGCCAATCTTCCTTTAGGTTGCCCCTGAAATCCTTCCTCATGGTAGGAACAGCTTTTGAGGCCACAAAAGCAGTAGAAAGAGGGAGCGCTGCGCCCTTGCTGTGAAGGAGGTGGGCCAGTGGCGGGGACTCAGCAGTGAGACATGTAGGAAGCTGAAGAGGTGTCGGAGGGAGGAAGCGCATGCTGGGTGATGGGATTAGCAGAAAAGATGCGGATGTAGAACCAAGAGACTTCACAGGTGTGAAACCTTCCAGATAACCGGATGGACCCATAGTGCTCCCACTTTGAGCTCCTCCTGCACAAAATATCTTCTTTTTAGGGTAGCCAACTACCAAAGCACATAACATTGGCATGCATCGTATCCACCAATAAACGAAACAATAAAAAGCACACACAAAAAGAATATTTAACAAGTGTCCCCCAAACACGGCATCAGAAGTGACAATCTTCTATCACTTAGTTTAACCTCTTTTGGTTTTCCTTCTTAGTCCAGCCATTTTCTTATCCTGGGAAAAATGCTTTTTTTCCAATGGGAGAATGAACTACCTAGTGCAAACAACTCCTTGCTGCACAAAGAAGGTGTCTTTATGAAACACAACCTTTATAAAACCAAAAGCATTCCATTTAACTTTATAAACCAAAAGAATTCCATTTAACTTGACCAAGATGACGACCCCCCAAAAAAAAAAAAAAAAAAAAAGACACTTGATCAAGAGGGATGGATAAAGATGCTGGATAACACATGGACTCCTTATATTCTTTCCTTTTAGATAATGGTGTGTAGATGTATAGTAAACTACAAACTTCAAGGGGGAAAAGCTGAAAGGGAGGTTGGAACAAATGCCCAACTTGGAGTTCACTCCTGCCTATGGCTATGAAAAGATGGGTAATCATTATGAAAGATTGACAACCAAATAGGCATCCACCATGTATCTGCACCTTCCCTCAAAATGATCCCAAATTGGTTGTTGAACATGGCTTTGAGAAGGCCAAATAATAGATCAGATCACAACCAAAAAATTGTCTGAAATGTACTCACAGCCACCAGCACTAGAATTGATGCAACACTAGACAAGAAACTGTGAATGGTTGGACCTCTCGCTCCATCCAGATTTAAGTGGAGACAAATAAATAATCACATCCATAACAAACACGTCGGTCAAGGAGTCAGCCAGCAATGTTCTTAAAGTATTTAATAGGGGCTCCAGCAAGAATTTTTTTTTTTTTTTTTAATAGCATTATCTTTCAACCATAAAGAAAAGAAGAGAAAGAAGAGGAGGAGGAGGAGGAGAGAGGGGGTGGGATTTGAAAAGTAGACAGGAGGCTTACCGGGAGATGGAACATCCACAGGATAAACCAAATTCAAGGAATGATCGACAGAAACAGTAACAAAGCTGATGGTCTGAACCCACTGAAGCAGACCCCTTGGGCTTTCAACCCCTGCATGTCCACCCATGACCTGCTTTCTAGCAGTTGAAGGTCCTAAACCACCCTTCATATAGCCTGAGGTTTTGGAGTGAGGACTGTACAATGGACTGGGTGAGGAAGGCAGGGGTCTCTCTTGAATCAAATTCATCTCCTGTTGTTGCAAGGAAGCCCCGTTGGCTCCCACGGACATCCCCTCACTCAATGATCGCCGTAGTTGCAGTGTCCAACTCTTCATCTCAGCTCCTCCAACTGAATAAATGGCTTTTTGCCACTCTAACCACCATGAAGGGACAACGGAGTTCCAAAGTCAACAAAGGAAAACATGGAAGAGCTAAAAGAGTCTTTCATCTAGATATATTTCTGTCATTTATTCCCATTGTCCTTTACAATTAAGAGCTAAAGAGCAAAAGAGATGACCTTCAGATATCTATATATCATTGAAAAACTATTCCCCAGTATTGATTATTTCAAATATCTAAGCTGTTGTGGGACCAAAAATTCTAAGGCAATAGATTTAGACTCAAAATCAATAAATGAGGGGAAGTAACTTAAGTGACAATGAGATAATAAACTTGAAAGAACTGAAATATGAAACGAGGAAAAAGCTCGCATACCTAGGTATTCAAGTTCATAGAAACTTCCAATGCGGGTAATCACAAAATCTCTGGGCTTGACAGCAGCATTATCTGAACAGATCTGAAGAATTTGACAGCCCTGGTGTAGAACTTGTGCAAATAGACACTGCAACCCCTTTGTGTCCTGCCGACTACTAATTCCACCAAAGGGAAATATATGGCTGTCAAGTAATTCCCCCCGAGCATCTGTCCATATGCATACCAACCAACGCCAATCCTCTGTCCATCCATAGCAACAATGTATGGTTGGTAACTTTTTATGGCCAGACCCATAGCTGTCTGACTCAGATCCGTCGACTGGTGAGCTAGATGCAGAATCTGCACTTCGCACTGAGCTCGCACTTTGCATGAAGCCTCCACCACCATCATCTGATTGTCCTTTTGACAATTCGTTAACTAAACTAGCAGAAAACGTAGGTGAAACACCATGTTCTAGAGAACCAGGTTCGGCCAATATAAAAAGAGGTTCAAACATACAACGTGCTTCCTCTTGCGAGAGAAAATCCCCAGCTCTACTAGTATCGCTACTTAGTCCCGCAGTCCTCGTTTGCCATGAATTATCCCACGCAGCAGTCCTCAAGCTGGCATCCATTTCACCCTCTCTGGTAAGGGATGGCCCTGAAATTCGAGGACCAACACACTCTTTCCACATAGGAGACATGGAAGAGGTCATTTGGGTCATGGCCAACTGGGATCTACCTGAAAGTGATGAGGACTGAACATCACAAGATCCTCGTGAAATCCGTCGAGCTTTGTTATAGACAGTAAAAGCAGTCTCCTTAAGGATGGTAAGCTCACTGAGAGTTGGACTGGTTACCCTAAATATGGCATCAACTGTCACAATGTGCAGCACTATTTTTGAAATACTAAATCCTGAAAGCACCAAGATATTTGTTGTTGATGCTTCATCGACAGCTGCCGAGCAGCTCATTGCCTTTCCAACCTGATTGCTCAATGTCCCTCGTCTCTCTGCTGGGAGAATGACTGATCCCATTGCGACAGAAGACTCAATCACTGTTTTTAGAACAGCATTTGGCTCAGGGAAGGGGCAAACTACATAGATCACCTACAGAATGACCAACAAAAGGTGAAGAAGCTTGTAGAAATAGCCAAAAAACGGAGAAATAACGGACAATACGAAAAAGATAAGTGACGATTATTCTACAGTTATCATCAAGTTCAAACATATGAAGGCGGCAAATTTTCAGCTGCTCCAATCAATGCAAGAGACGCATTGAAGGACATTTCACATTCTTGCTTACCAAACAAGAACTGCTATTTCCTTCTTTAGGGTTTGTAGTTGAACATGGAACATATTTCAATCCTTTGAGAGCCTTTGACAGAGACTTGAGATAGCTTGTCAAGTCCCAGCCATTGGATAGGGACAGAAAGAAATCGCTCATTGATCCCACAAGAGATGCATTACTGCCGACCATTTTCATTGACTGAGGGCAATCCAGAAGGACAAAACCAGAAGTTGATGCTTTTCCAGAATCAGTCTCCATTTGGTTTCCCATAGTCTGGGGTAGATGAGTCCCCAGTTTGCAAGTCTCATAAACTGAGGAAGAAAACAAGGAAAATGAGGGATAATTCCTCTTAGTGGCAAATAGAAAAGATTATCTTCAAGCAAACCACCCTATCCTGTATATAGGGCTCTTACGTGGGTCGTTGGAACTAAGACACATTTGATTCCAAAGGATCAAACTATTGTTGATAATCAAAAAGGCATGAATACCCTTTGATCATGAAGATCCAGGACTCAACGTCCTCACACAAAATGCACCTATGTAAAAGGACAGCCGACAAGTGTTCCAATCACCAACAAACCGGTGGTCAAGCAACTATTGCAACAAAATATGCAACAATCATGAGAAAAGAGCCTCTAAGTTTCCTCAAACAATGACACAGGAATGTTACTGCATGGCAATTCTTGTCCAGAGGAAGACTATTTCCCCTTTCAGCTAAAAATCAAGGGCAGGAACCCTCACTTTTCCATAACCACCGCCTTGGTCAAGGCTTGAGTTTAGAGACTTAAACAGCATATAGATAGTTTTCCTCACTGAAAAGTGGTTAACTATGGTTACAGATTTTTCAAGGGAGTTAAGCTACAAAACAATGGATACAAACAGCAAAAAGGAGGGTCTTTCCATGCAAAAAAACCATCATGTTCGTGCATTCTGGAAAAACAAGGCTGCCCATACCCAGTGATGCCTATTACTTCAATTCTCATAAAGACACTCTAAAGGAGTGGGATCTTGACAAATAGGTCATCCTTACCAGCAGTTGCAGAGCATACACAAAATAAGGAAAATGTTCATCGGAAGGCCAACTTAAATCCACAACACTGTGTATAAGAAATACAATCTATGAAGTACAAACTCACCAGTACCAAGTTGTTGGAAAAAATCAGTAGCAGCAGAAGTTAAGGGATCAATGTTTGGGCATAGAACATAGTAACTGACCTGCATTAGTCATGACAATAAAATAAGACTAAAGAATGCTGCTAGTAAAGTTTCATTAGGGCCTTTCTGTTTCAGTTAAGCAAAAGCGCTTATTTGCTTTCCCACCAAAATTTAAAATATTATTCAAATTTTAGAAACATACGAAAAGTTATATGTGAAAGTGTCAATGTTTGCATTTTGCGAAAGTTTCAACTGTTTCAGATTTTAAAACAACAAAAGGCAGTGAGTGGGCCACGAGAGTTGATTAAGCAAAAAAGTAAAATGTAAAAGTCAATCCGGACGGCCCCTATGTCAGAAAAATGAGTGGGTTAGACAATGCTCACAGGTTTTGCGAGTGCATAAGGTTCAAGAGGAGCCTTCTCCCATACTTGTAGAGAGCCAGCCGATGTTTTAAGCCAATCGTCCTGATACCTGCAAAAATCATTTCCTATTTAAACTTCAAAACAAATCCCTGGTGAAAGATTGTACTACTTATGGGAGTAATATGTTTAATCAAAAGAGCCACAGCGAATACCCTAGAATCCTAAGCATGATGGCCAGAGCTTCCACAGTCATATAAAAATACAGATAAATGCTAGCTGGGTATACTATAGGTATTAGAGATGATTAGCACATGTTAAAAACTCCGGATCAGTCCTCTATGTCTGTATGTCCATATTTCACATGGTCAAGGATCAGCCTCACTACTGAAAACCAGTAAAACATAAACGTGGCTGATCATAAACTGCTACATACCTAAACAAATGACAAGCACAATATGTAGACGATATGCTCTCCACAATCCTTACAAGAATCAGTCAATTTATTATAGGTCTAACTTTCTGTTATTTCATTCCATAACCATCAAGACATCTATTGATGAGGAAGACAAATGGGTGCAGATAACTGAACCTCTGATAAGCACATGGATGAGTCATCACATGAGGATGCAAATACTCAAGAGCACATTTACAGTTGGAACCCCAACTAAGACTATCAACTTGCCTAGTTTGTTACAAAACGTTGAACAAATACTGCATTAATAGACTAGACTAGAGGCATTTCATCTCATCAGGAGATTCAAAGCAAATATATGGATTATTTTCTTCTCTTTCTTCCTTTTTTTTTTTTTTTTTTTTGGGTTTTCCTATTGGGCAACCTGATGCTATTTGGTCCTTGAATACATGACAAAAGCAAAGAAAACATTAAACTTAAAAAGAGAAGTACCCAACAAGTATCGCAGGTAAAGGAAGGACATAAAGTGTGGGCCTTAGCCGGGAGGAGAACTGCTGTCCAGACTCTGAACTGTTATCTTGGCTTAATCTCCTTTGGAACGATTCATCCAGTTTAGATCCATCCAGGCCACTAGTAACTGTCCATAGCAAAACCATGTAATATAAATACCAAAAACTTTTAGCATAATTTGACAACAAAATGAGCACCTCTTTGGGGATATTACAAAGTTAAAACAATTGAGGCATTGCAGAAAATTCCTGTTATGATACTGGCAGAAAAAAATAACCTCTTGATATATCTCCAAAATAATACCTAATCGAATTGCAACTTCTGTCTTGTCTAGCTTTCCATTACCTCTTATATTGGATGAACCAACTGCAGTGGATTGGGATGGGCTTGATGCTTCTCCACCTGAAAATGTTGGAGTATTTGAAGGATCTCTACACTCACCTACAGTGGACTCTGCCGAAAATCCATCTGCCATGTTTCCAACGTCACCTAGCTGGTTGCGTCCCTTGCACCACTCAGTGACGGATAAAGGACCATCCAAATTACCAAATGCAGCTTTTAAGGCTGATTTTATATCTGACTGTAGCAAGCTAATCACAGATGCCACCTGGACCTGGGATGCATTCACCACATAAGGATCTAGGTGCTCACAATGCATGCAATGTCAATATTTAAGATTATGACACTTCCAAAGTATGTCTCCAATAGAAAGAATTACAAAGAACAGGCAATTTAGGAACAAAAGGTCTGGATGAAAACTTCATATGGGGAAATTGATTCTATTTGGTGGCAAATAGTTAGGTTATTTTACCTACCAAAAGGTTCTTTCACATATTAGTCAGATGATGATACTTCCTCTCATGTCTGGAAGCTACTCCGAGATATTAGTTCAACTTTGCATCTTTGGTGTCCGTGACAGCATATACAATCCATTGTCATACGATCAAAGTGAGGGCTCTCCCCGTATGGACAATATTGTCTCAATGGTCTCATTATGTTGCCAACATATTGACGATAAGTTTATGCCATTACTAGAAAGTGGCGACATCTTTACATTGTTCCAAAAACCATTAATAGATTGCATCCAGATGAGTCATAATGAAAACTGCAGGATTCTCAGATTGAATAGGTGTATAGACCAGAAGAAAACATGTTTCACGGCCCCATAAACAATTTCATGAGTAAAGATATTGTTACTGCAAAGTATAATATCACTCACATCTCAACCCTGTCATACCACAGCTTGAAAGGCCACATATCTATTCACAAGACTAGTAAGAACATAGATATTAGCTACTCAACAATCTGATATTGGTACTAAAGCAATTTTACTATATTTGTACGAAGACACAATTCTTGTGGTTAAGTTGAGAAAAGAAACACAATAAAATAATCCACATGAGGAAATTCAGGCACCAAAATGGTGCCACACAAACATCAGAAGCTGTGCATAATTAACATCAGCAGCAAGTTATTGGATGGAAATTAATTACTTGTCAGCTCACGATAAACAAATTTATTGTAGGACAGAAATCAATGTCATTAAAAGGTAGCCTGCAATTCTCACCTCAAGAACAAAAAATAAAAGGAGCAGCAAATGGTATGAGATAAAGAAAGAAAATCCTTACGTCTGCAGAAAGTGGATCTACTAACTCCACACCAGCAACGTCCAGGGCATGACAGGAGGCTAAAGTCCCTCCACAACCTGCATGAACCATAGAAGGGCCACAAGAAAACCCACGCCGCCATTGCTCTTCCAATGCAAGCCAACCATAAGGCCCATCACCGCAGTCTGCATCCAAAGTCACATCAACAAAGGAAGTAGCTTGCTGGACAAGAAATTGCATTCCATCTAGAAGCTCCTGAAGTGGTTGCCTTTGCCCATAAGAGAGCCCACCTTCCTCACTAAATGAGTTAAGTGGGGATGGACATACTTCAATACCGGGTGAACTACTGGCTTTTGGAACTTTAGGTACTCCAACAGTGCGCCAAACACGTACAGAAGCATTAAGGTTTCCATCTAATAGTCCTCCATCAACATCACCAGCTATTCTGACAGGTATAGTTTCTTTCTTTTTCACATCGAACATGCTAGATATGTTATCTGTCATTGTGCTTTGATCACCAGGCAGATGATTTAAAATAGCACTCCCACTTAACCTGCTTGAAGTAACTGGGGCCTGGACAGTGGAAGATAATAATGTATGACGTATCTTGCACATGGATGCTTGGAATGCAAGGCACTCCACTTCTGTTGCAAGCACAGTCTTCATAGAAAGAACTAAATGGTCCATGGCACCTTCAATCACTTTCTTCTGGCCAGGCTTTACAACATTTGCAGGACCTACATTAGAGAATGAGACTGAAGATGGAGCAGCCTCCATAGAAATAGCACTACTATCGTTACATTTAGACAATGTCCCATCTTTTACTTTACCAGCCTCCACATGAGTGTAATAATTCTTTAACCGAGCATCATTCCCCTGATACGTTTTTGAGGTCAAAGCCACACCATTCTTCTCATCTGATCCATCCAGACAAGGAGAAGATGGAGGTGTAGCACCATACTTATAATTATTAGTGCTAGAATTTGCACTCTCCACATTACAAGATTTTGGCAAATATGGGTTTTTGAAAATTGACGAAGAGAAGTCACTAGTAGGTGCCTCAACTGCTCCATATTCCTGGGCAAATGTCATCAAGGCTTCAGCTTTGATAATATGATCAAACTCGCCAATATTAGATGCTGGAGTGTCAACAATTGGCCCAGATGGCAGGGTAATCTCTTGATTTTTGCTGAGAAATTCTTCTGACACCGCTGGAGGGTTAAAGCCCTCTAAAGATGGAAAACCAACAGGCAAAAGCATACTTTCGGAAACATCCATCATGCCAACAGGACTGCTGCCAACTACCAAATCTGAACCAGAAAACATAAGAGTCTGCGACTCTGCAGTTCCCGGGGGCTTCACAACAAAAATTCAAAGATACTTAATCAAATTGACGTGATGATTCAGTGAGTATACAAAGACAAAGGGCAACACATCTAGCCGCTGCTACCTAGAAACTAACACCAAAATGGCATTGAACAGTAATACTCTTTTCTCCTATCAGAGTTGAAAAGTAATACTCATAATACTTGTAAGACTATAAATAGATTCATTCAGAAAAGCACAAAATCTACCTTCATTTTCACAACATTGATTGAAAATAGACTGCATATCAAGTAAAAGCAAAAAAAAAAAAAACAAAAATTACTCAATTGTAAAGGTAATGGGATTGTAACCATGACAGTGAAATTTTTTCTTTCTGAAAATGCAGAAAATTTACATACTCACTAAAGAAATAAGTAGATTCCAGAGAACGAGACCTTCTAGAATGCTCAAGCATATGAGAATAAGCAACTCTTAACTACCCCATGAATTTGACAAAGTTGAAAAGGAATTTACAGAAATTAATATGTACCTCTCCAAAAGGCAAAGCTTCAGTTTCGAAGAAGTCCCCAAAGTCACCAAACTCAGATAATAGAGCTTGAATATCCATGTCCACACCTCTCTCATCGTCGTCCCAATCCCAGTGAGATCCTATCTGCTCATTTGCAACTCCAGTAATTGCTGAAGTGTTAACTTCTGAAGATCCAAAATCGGATTTGTATGCTTCCTGCATAGGAACGGCAGCGTCCACTTGACCATACATATCTGTCATTATTGATCGAGGACGCTTTGTGCCCTAGTTTAAAATAAATGATAATTACTTGGCTGTCATCCAAAATATCAATGACGGAATAGACAAGAATAGACAAGAGCATTACTTTAAAAATCATTGACATCCTATCATTTCCCTTACTTGGACAACCAAAAAACCTCCTCTCCAATTGAGATTCACAAAAATAAGAAAAATAAACATGCACTAAAATCTTAGCAAAAGTTTACAATCTATTTCATCCTTTAATATTGTGCTATCATGAACAAGTTGCAGTAGCAAACTTATATATGTCCCGTCACTGCCACAGTAAAAAAATAGCTTTTCGTCTGCACGTGCACATAATTCGAATAACAAGATAAACTGGGTTTCGTCTTTATTTTATGTCCTCTGACAGAATGTACAATTGGATAGATAAGCAGCAAAATAAGTTGGATGCAAAAATCTTAAAGTTCTCGAGCAAGCCATGCGAAACCCACTCCGCACCTCAAATTAAAAGAGACGTGCACATACACATGCATACCCATAACGTCTGGCCAAAAAGAAGGAAGCGAAATAAACACGTGCAAATGTACATATGGTCCACAAATGGCCCCACAGATATGAATGTAGAGAAAATGCTAGATGGCTCAACATATTAGGATAAGCGGTCGCATGTCCACACTTAGACAATTTGAGATGACAGGATTCAGGTCTCAAGCCATAAATGACAATCTGAAAAGTAAGGACACAGAACTTATACCATTTTCAGGCGGTCATTCTGCAATTCAGCAGAAGATATCAACGAGTCTGCATCAGCTTCAAGATCCCCTGCTGCAGAAGTCATATTGTAGTCGCTTTCACTTGAGCTACTGCTTAGGCTGCTTAAGCTACTAGAATTACTATTGCTACTACTATAATAACTTTTCTGAGTGCATAATCCATTGCTATCCTCGAGAGTGTCCATTTGTGGTCCACTGCAAAAGACATGACAGTGATGAGAGAGGTAAAGCACATTTGTTATCTGCATCTAAGCTTCTTTCTATAAGATGAACCGACTTTGACTAAGATACTAATAGGGGTGTGCATGAAAGACATGACAGTGATGAGAGAGGTAAAGCACATTTGTTATCTGCATCTAAGCTTCTTTCTATAAGATGAACCGACTTTGACTAAGATACTAATAGGGGTGTGCATGGTCCGGGTGGGCGGTTCCTAGCCTAGAACCGGGAACCGCTCGCTAAGAACCGGTTCCCAAAAATTGGAACCGGGAACCACCCATTAGTTGCATGGATCCACCCGAGAATCGGACCGCCAGTCCATTCCGATTCCTGGGTGGATCCATGGAACCAGTTTCAACAATAATAATATCGTTTTTCAAATCCCACTGTGAGTTCTCTTCATATTGAGTAATATTCTTCTTCAAATCGAACCGGCTTAATTGAGGGTACCATTTTCCTTTATTTTATTGGAAAACACTACCAAAGAAGAGAAATAGGTTTTTTTTCCTATTTTTGAATCATTTCAGTTGAAATCTAATATATTCTTTAAGTTCAAGGTTTTGGATGATTGTCACATGTAGATCATATTTTCCTTTATCCCCTAACAGTGCTCAATCTCTTACAACCTTTGCGCTATTGAATTCTTTATGTAGAAACAATTCCACCGGTATTGAGTGTAAGCCGGTGCCATTGCTTGTATATATTGGCTTAGCTTAATTCAATTACCGTTCACCAAAAAAAAAAAAAAAAAACCAATTCCATCGGTATTCCACATATTCTTGAAAACAATATCTTATGTGAGTCCCGAAAATATCATTTGAATGAGTCATTTGTTGAGTTGCTAAAAGGTAGCTTACACACTTTACTAAATTCTTATAAAAACATGGAAACCGTGAGAGGAGATGGAGCCATAAAATTTAGGTTTACTAATTAGTAATTTCGAAATTTATTTTATAATATATTATTATAATATAATCAGTCCGGTCCGGGTGAACGGATCCACCCATGGAACCGGGAACTGGACCAATTCCCTCAAGAACCATCGGTTTCGGGTGGTTTCGGTCCGGTTCTAGGCGGTCTAAGTGGGTCCCAGTTCTTTTGCACGCTCCTAGATACTAATACAAGATAAAAATGCCAAAAGAAACAAATCTATGTTTTACTGATGGTTTGGCACCCCTTAGGTGCCTGAGTTCATGAAATGTCCTTTGTGATATGATAAAACGAATAAATCACAGTCCAAAGCAATATATTTACATACATATATTGCAATAAGTTGTGTCCTTATCTTAACTAGAAAAACTTAGCGGAGCTAATAGTGAACAAGTTCAAGTTTGTGTTTGGTGATGTATTGAAGCTCAAACTCAATATACGAATTATAGACTCACCAATGCATAAAGTAAGATGAACCCATCAGTGATGGCCCTAACCAATTCTGCAGCCAAAATCTGCAACATAAAAAAATCACAGAAACATAAAGTGACTCAATTGATGCAAAGACAATGACCAACATGGGTTCAAGCTAGCAGATATCTTCATTTATCTCACAGACCATTCTAAGGCCATCTAACACATGCAAGGAAAGCTGTGCACTAAGCAATTGGTGCAGGAGAGCAAACTCCACACATGGTGAAATTCCAGGTCGTCAGAAAAAGATACAAATGGATATGTAGCCATACAAATGATTAGACCAGTCCAACTGAAACTGATTGCTAGATCATATATATTTGGCTATTTAACATTAGAAACATAAAAAAAATAAAAATAATAATAATAAACCTAGGAGGCTAGGAACATTTAGGCAAATGATTGTGCACCTTCTCAATGAAGATCTGGTAAGAGATGCGTTCAGGACTGGGACAAGCACTGCCTCATTTGGGTATATAAATGTCTTCTCGTAAGTTGATGAATGATCCTGAGAGACCTTTTGATCGCATCTTCCTGCAGAAAGGCATTCACTTCTAAGAGTATTTGAGCGTTGAGCTAATGCCTTGTCAGTTTCAGTAATTGGGCAGCCAACAGTTACTTCAGCATAACAAGCTTGTCCCCTCAGTTGGCAGACAAAACCTTGAGAAACATGAGACGGCAAACCTATTAACCCACTTGAGGCCTTCGACTTGCCAGAGCTGTCCAAAAGTAACAGAAGATGTTGAGAACTGGCGCCAAGGACTATTGTCATCAAATCAAAGAAACAAGAATGTGAACTAGATGCAACTCCAATTAGTCTACCCGAGGTATACTTCCTTGACAAGATCACTTGGACATCCACCAATTAGCCTTCCGCGCATGCCATTAGGAGATACAATCACTGCAAAAATGATCTTACGGGTAAAACGCATTGCGACAGTTATTGCAGAAGCCTACTTGGATATTTCTCAAGTATCACTCAACCAAAGTCTATGATGATCATTTCCCATTTTGTCATTTTAAGGAATTATTAATTTGTTTAGCTTTTCAATAACCGTCCATCCTCCAAGACATCACCAATAAACATCACAGTAACACAATCAATATTATTCTTGCTTGATGTCTCACTAATTAAACAGGGGCCTTACGATGATACTTGCACTTAACATAGATTATCACATAAGCCATCAAATCATTGTGCCTACTTTTGAAGTGAAGAACAAACGTTGTCAAACTTAAAATCATGTCAAAAGCACAATTATGGATGATTGTTTAAACATCCAGCCCAAAAAAACTTATGCTGATAGGTGGACGGATAGCGTCCTTTGAAGACGCATAGACAAATAATGCCGGATATTTAGCACCTCCTCCCACGTACAAACCATTAATTGCACATGGAATTGACCAACAAGCCTAGTATAAAAGATAAATTCAGGACAAAACCTGACTTTGATACCATATTAGAACATCCAACCCAATAGTCTAAGGTGATAGGTGGAGGGAGTTACATAGACAAGGGCCATTGAAATCCCACAGACAAGCAACAAGGGATGTCTTAACAAAGGTGAACCTTCTCAAGAAAACATAGTTTCCACACCTTCACAGGAACTCCGAATGATCATGCTAATCTAATTTTTGAACAGAAGGAAAAGAAAGAAATTCTCATGATTGAAGCTTATATGAAAGATTGATTAACAGGGTAAAAATGCAGTGAAGATTTTAAAAATTAAATGCTGCCAGTTTAAGCAAGAAGATTGCAAATACATGTACATCATTAACCAGCAGCACGTTCTTTTATGTCTCGTCTAACATATGTTAGGCATTACATGATCTTGCATCATCACAAGGCAACTAACGCTGATTTAATTCACCATATCACTGCTTATAGGACTGGATCAGCACAAAATCAATGATAGAGATGGATGGCAATCAATTGGTCCAACCACCAATTCTACTTGTCAACGTCATAAATGAAAGTATAGCTACAAGGGATTTTGATAATCAGTGCCTTAGAAAATTGCTTAAGCTGTACAGAAAAAGCAACAGGATGTGTACATCCACTTACTTTACTCTTCTCCAATGACTTCCCTATTATTCATATCAACTCATTGTATACGGCTGATTTAACAAGTTTCCTAAGGAAACTTGTTAACAATGTCCTAATGCAGATATTTCTAACTAACAAGCAAACGCTATGAACTATGCATGAGAATTTATATACAACATTCCATCAAAAGAAAGGGTATATTGAATTATCTCTCAGATAATAACACAATAAAAAGATTTAAACACTAGTTCTTGAAGGGAAGGCTTCAAATCCCTTTTCACCAATTGCTAATTCTTTCTCCTGGCATGCAAACGAATTTTGCCTTGTCCACAGTACAATATTCGGGTCTGCGGAATGCTAGTTTCCTCAGTTTACGAAACGCAGAGGTATTGCTTAGACAGTCCGCTAGTTGGGATTACAGTAAGTTCAAGGCGTGTTGCTCATAAAATCATTGTGCATTTTCTTTTATATAGTACCCTTCCCCTTATTAAGTTTCATGTACTGAGTATGAACGGGCTGAACTAAATTTTAATGCAGACTCGACTTTTATGCCCCATCTTTCTATTTGATTTCACACTTCAATTGCTTTGGGCTTGAGGATTTTATATTAATGAAAGAACTTAAATAAAGAGAAATGAGGAGCCCACGAGCCCTTCTTTTGTTCCATTTGTCTCATCAATAGAAAAGGATTAAATGTCTAATCTAAAAGTACTGCAGATGGCTCGAGGCCAGGAGAAGCAGAGCTCTCTCTCTCTCTCTCTGCCCCCTCCCTCCCCCTCCCTCCCCCCAACCCACCACCCCCTGGCATCTTCCTGCTCACCACCTCAAGACTGGTTGGCTTGCTATATCTGGCACTGGGTGTATTGGGATTTTAAAATGTTTTCTGATGAGCATAGGGAAAGAAGACCAAAACATGCTACTGAAAGACTATTGAGACAAAGTTTGGCTGTCAAGAATGTAGAAGAGGTAGGATGGGCAGGTGGTTGGGTCTAGTATGGATCGTACATGGATGATAGTTGAAGCCGGCAACTCTCTTAGGGTTCCCTCATCTAGGATCCCTGGGGAAGAGATCTACCATTGAGCTGATAGCTCGTCATGTGGTCCTCCTGCTGGGGCCTGCAATGTCAAAAGCGAGAGAAACCCCTCCCCCCTCTTTCCCTTTTTAGCCCCCATGTCGCCGTGCTGGAGGGGCATGGAGATGTTATGATTTTGTTTCCAAGAGTCCAAAGTTTTGTTACTTGCAATAGAATTTCCAAAGGTAGAGACTAAGATGTGAATGCACCACTTTTGGGGTCTCTCATACCAGATTGTTGTTTTCTTTTTGTGGGTGGGTGGGTGGGTGTTTTGTTGTGTGGTTTGGAAGAAAAAGAGGGGGGGCAATGATCCTAGTAACGCTGGCGCAAACCAGAAAAAACTGGGTAGTGACCGTGACTAGTTTGACAAGGTCAAATTTGATTAAGTCTGGTTTTCTACAAAGATGAATCTATGAGCAAAACAAGACATAAGTGCAGACAATTTCCTGTACAGCAGCTCATCCAATTGGTTCTGTCTGATTCTAAAAGCATAGCTTTTTATATCACCATCGATTTATCTGTTAAATGCTTGGATCCTAGTGATTGATCATCAAGCTTCATAAATTCCATCTGTTAATGCTTGTGCTCATCAATAAGTAGCGAGGGCCAGCAAACTATTAAAAACAGACAGTGCATTAAATATCTGGTGCAAGCATCACTTCATAAATGGGCTCTTGATTAATTACAAATAAAAAGATCTCTAGATGCTATTATTTCTCATTCTTATCAGTACTGGAACACATATTTTATGTAATTAAGACCAGGCAGATAAAAGGAATTGAAATATATGCCAGAGAAAGATCCAAAATCATAAGAGATATTCAAATCCCATAAGTTCCAACCTGGATGTCTATGGCTAGAATTGCGAGAAGCATGCCTTAATGCTCTCTCTAAGTCATCGCTTGAAAGGGCACGTATATGCCTGATACAGATAAAAACAATCACACATACATGTGTATTTAAAGAGCAATGAGAAATGAAAATCAAGGCATGAGTGTACATACTTTGCTGAAACTATTGCATGTATAAATATCGCCTCTTCTGTGGCGGCAAAGACAAATTCTACAGTTGGTTGACCTCTCCTGCAATAACCAACCGACGGTTCAATGATAGATCAAGTTCCAGTGGTCCTACCAAAAACATAGCAGAAAAGGAGCAGAAAGAGCAGAAGAACAGGATGGAACGGGAGTACAATGAAAAGGGGAAGCAAAGGCTCACTGGGGAAGAAAGTAGAATACCTGAAAATTCCTTCACTCTGAAATGGATTGTACTTTGAAAATACATCTCCATATCTCATGTAAGAAAGTCCACTTAGTGCCCTGCCAAATTCACCCAGGTAAGTGTCAAGTTCTAACCTTCACAAGCAAATGTAGGTGCATGCGTCCACACACACGTGCGTGTACATACATAGGTATGCATTTAAATTGTTACAGTTAACTAGAAAGAGAGTAACCTCTCTATACAATTCCGTAAAGCTTGAGACAGAGCTGCTGCAACCTCTTCCGAGTCCCCAGGAGCCAACCATAGTCCAGATGCAACAACTTCCATCAAAAAACAAAAGAAACTATAAAATCCTTCATACAAAAAAAAATTAAGAAATACTATATCTGCCAACATCCTAATTCCTAGAAACAAATATATAAACAGATAGAACAGGCAAGTACATGAGTAAAGTTAAAGTGTAAACACAAACATCACAAAATGAATCTGAAGTTATGCAGGTCAATGAAAAGAAAGTCATACAGCTAAAACCAATATATAAATGTTTATGGAGAACTCAAGTTACCTCTTAGTCCAGATACCGCTGCTTGTGCAGTCTCAACAACAGATAAGTGGCGCCCAGGAAGGAAAAGCCAGAGCTTGATTTTTTCATCTATGCATTTTTTTAAGCTGTTAGAGCAATTACAAAACTGCAAGAACAAAGGAGGAATGGAGTTCGACCGAAAAAAAAGAGAGGAGGAATGGAGGGTTGGACCACTCCCCCCACCCCCTGGCACCCCTCGGGGGGGGGAAGAGAGGGGTGAGATGATCTTCTGGCTAAAATCCTTTTAGTATTTAATTTGCAACTTTTTTCAACCTCGAGCAAAATATGTATAGTTGTGCGATAAACTATACCAAGTGATCAAACAGTAACAAACAATGCCTACTACCTATAGACTGCCCATGAGAAAAAAATCAATCCTTCCTGTGAGAAGAGAAGCTGCTACAAATAAGGCAAATGCCTTCACTCTAAAAGCATATTGGGAAGGTTGCACCTCAAGAACTTCAAACTAAAACCAGGTCAACCTGAAAACTGCCATCTCAAATCACAGTCGACTAATCTAGGATTACTTTTCCATATTTCTCAAGTTGGGCATCATTTTTTAAGGCTCAAGATACTTCATAGAGAAAATTCCAGATTTAATAGGCACAAGAGAATTGCCCAAAGAAAGAGTTTGCCTTTGTTTTTCAGAGAGTCCATCTGAAGAAAAGAAATTACGAAAGCAAGATGGCAGCCTTCTCTGTACTCTTTGAGAAGCAACAGAGCAAAAAGTTCATTCCCCATTTTCATTTATATAACCAGGAATAACCTGAAAACCACCATCTCAAAGCATCTGCATTCTCACCTGGATTGTGCAAACCCTGAGATGGGTCCCAGGGTCCCACAAATGAATTAGTCCATGTGCTAAGAAAGTTTTTCTTCTGCAACTGAAGATGAGATGAAAGAACCAAGAAAGTAGCAGAATCCTTTGTCTCTGACTTGACACTATCCAATATAAAGAAAATCGTATATTAGAAATATCAGAAAAGGTTTTAGTAAAGCACTTGCACATCTAGATTAACATCATTCTATTGGCATTTTGAAAGAGTGCGTGAGACAGCCTGAGTCTAACCTTCTGTCCGGTAAAGGGTTTAAATCTGATTCAAGAGGCAGAAACTGGAACCAGGATATTTGATGGAGACCAACCTGTATTAATCAATGTGAAAATGAAATCTATGTACGGAAGGGACACATTATGAAGAAGTAACATGAAGCCAGGCAGAAACAAAGACAAATGCACTAGCATCATATATTGAGACTAAATGAACTACTCAAACCACTTATGGAGTGGCTATTAGATTACAAGAAATGTTTTGACTCCCGGTATCTGTTAGGCTATGCTGTAAAAAAAAAGAAAAATAGATTCCTAGAAGATGTGATAGATCCTTTGATGCCCTCTTCATGGAGAAGGAAATTGACTTATCCTCTACACAAAAAGAATCGCAAGTCGAGTCAATTTTTCACCATGTCATGTTGCAAGACAAATGTTAAAATACTGAGGTAATAATACCTATAGAAAAAGGTTCTAAAAATAACTACTCAGGTAATAGCACAATTTAGTACCACTAGGGCTAATGGTTTTTTTTTTTGGTAGCCGAGGATTCCAGCATGGACCCCCCGTGCTCAAACGGCTCCTGAGGGCCAGGCCCCTATACCTCGAAGGAGACTAGCCTAGCAACCTACCGCCAGGGCCCCCCACTTAAATCGCTAGCAATTGCGGTTTCGAACTCTCAACCTCTGGAATGAGGGAGGGACTCTCAACCAACGCAGCTACCCTCGGATGGGTCCACTAGGGCTAATGGTTCATCTCATCTAAACAAGACAAGACCTATTTGAGAATCAACAACAACTCATCATAAAAATGCATTGCATTATGCAACTACATTTCTTGAGATATCTTCCCAAGCAAATTGATGGAGATAAAGGCATAAGAGACAGGCAACCAAAGAAGCCAGCCAGGATGGCAGGAAGAGCACTAGCAGCACTGGCCACTTCCTGAACAGAATTTCTATTCCTGCCAGGAGATCAAATATGAGAAAGCATTCTCAGGTAGCAGCAAACTTATTCAAGGTAAGTAACTGGAGAAGATGAAGAAAAGAAGCGTGATAATTTTCAAACTTATTTCTTATTGCGCAGGCAAGTGGATGGGTTGCTGGTGGAATACATGACAATGAGCATTAGGCTGCAAGTGTTGACAATTTCGACAAATTAGCAAGTGTTACCAGAGAGAAGTAAGAGAGAGCCGGCAATTAAAATCTCCAAACTGAATCTGCGAAATTACTGTATGTTCTACACATCTAGGACCTAAAAGTAGGAATCTTCTTTCCTCATAATCCTTTATGTGTTCCCATTCATCCGCAAAAGATTGAAGGCAAATTTACTGAGAAACCTCTCCATGTTGCCTAATTTTTTAACTTCACTCTTTTTGACTTAGTATACATCACAGACATCATAAAGATGAAATGAAAAGGGTTAGGGGGGTGTAAGCATCAGAGGCATGGCATGGGTGACTAAATTTCTCGAATTCCTTCAAGTAAAGAAGCTGTGAACCCTGTTTAGATTCAACTATTAACTGGAAGTAAATACACGGACTTAATATGTAGAAAGTAATTGCCAAATTCTTAGCTTTTGGCATCTCAGAACCCAACAATCAAGTTTTACATTATACAAGTATTAATCAGTGTGGTGCAGATCAAGTTTCGAGGGCTCTCCCCCACCCCCCAAGAACAAAACGAAAGAAAATAAAACGGAGTAAGATCCAACCCAACAAAACCAAAAAAGGAAAGCTTTTTGCACTATCATACGTAGACAGGGCGTTGCTGAATTCAGTCAGTAATCATGCAGCTTTAGTTACATCTATACCAGAAGTAGCAAACTAAGCTTCGGAGCTTCCCACTGCACTGACTCGAAGAAATGACTTCAAAAGTAGACATATATAACAACACAAACTCTCCACCCTAAGGCACGCGACATTCTGTTCCGCAACTTGGTAAAAATCGAATCGCGCACAACGGAATGAAGAGTTGCCCGCGACCGAATCCCAGCCCGACATCACTAAAACCATAAGAAACGAACGCGAAGAATCGATTTTCACGAAGGCTCCGGCATTGAAACAACGACGAAAACCGAAGCAACCGGAGCATCAGAGGTACAGACCAGTTTGAAGACGTTGGTCCACATCACTCCACTCCAGCAAACGACGAAGCTCCTCCGGCAACGCTAGGCCCCCAAGCTCCGGCGACACCACCAGACAAAAAAATGGACTACTAAGGCGCGGGCATCGCGGGGAGCTCCGAGCAATGCTCCGGGACCACAGCTCACGAAGAATTGAGGCCCCGCGGCGAGCGCGAAATCAGCTTCCCGACGGGAGTTTGAGGAAGCGAGCGTCGGGGAGAGGCCTCGAGCTATAGGACGAGGAGCGCGGTGGCCGCTGAACCCTAACAGCCGGCCCCGTCCGCCGCGGGGGAAGGAGGAGGACGGCGACGGCGAGAATTCGAGTGGAATTGCCGCCGAGAGAACTCGATTCCGGGCGAATTTTTTTTGGGCGTCGCTCGGTGGGATGCGGAATCGCAGAAGTGCGAAGACGCAAAAATAACCGGAGGGAAACGGGCGGGTGGATTTCAGGCCCAATTGGGGATGTTCGAGATGGACCGGGTCCGGTTCGTCCCCGATCCAATACGGGTCGGATCTTCTACAGGCATTCCGCCCCGTCCCTCCCGGAAAAAACCACCAAAACCCCAAACTTTGCGCTCCCGGCTCAGTCACATGTTCAGCAGTGAGAAGCTGTTTTTCTTCTGTCGGTTGAAGCCCAAGTACCCGAGCAGCAGCCGCTACAACCTGACAACCAAAGCTGGTTTATGGGAAACCGACTGGCAAGGGACGCCCCCATCAAGAGGGAGGACACTGGGTGTGCGGATAGGTAGAAGAGGATACTAGTGTTCCACAAAGGCCGCGTGCCTCACGGCGAAGGGACCGGCTGGGTGATGCAAGAATATCACCTAAACCCCAGGTGTTCGGGCGATGATCGTGGCGAAACTGAGGTAACATTCCTTACGTGGTATGTTGGATAAAGAACAATAAGGACAAAAAGCCGATGATGGGTCAACGCTCCGACTTCTGTCAATCAACAAGGGGACTAACTTGAACTTCGGTGCCAACCAGCTGCTGCTCATTCCGAGGTGAGAGGCACCCATTCTATTTTGTATAACTTATTTAGGTTTGGATCTAACCCCAAGTCCTATAGAGCATGTCAAAGTCCCAGAGACTCATCGGTTTCCCATGGCCAAAATACTAATGATTGCATCAGCATATGAGCAGCATCTGTGGGACTATTTTCATTTCATACTTCAAGATTGTCTCAGCAACAAAAGATGCAGAGTACTCAAGATGGGCTGTTTCATATGATCTTACATTGTTTTGAATGCGGTTGGGATAGTCAACGGATCCGTCGCAAAGGATGGCATTTTATCGGACCACAGCACCATTCCAGCCAATCAGAGCCAGGCAGGAGCATAGGCGTTTTCCTTCTTACGAAGGAGTATTAGCCCTGGCCTAACCCCACTGGGCACGACGCAGACCTACCCAAGCTCGAAAATGATCGCGGGATTGGTTTTTCCCGCACAAATTTGGACACCAAATTAAGTTCAATAGAACCACCAAGGTGATTGACCTTATTAGTGATAAGGGAGGTGACATCGCGGTCCTCTATTTGTGCATTATTATTTTCTCTTCTTAAATTTCTTTGCAAATAATGTTAATGTGATTGTCGTTCAACTTTTTAAGCCACGCAAGCACCATGGCTCACGAAATAAAAAAATGAATTTTCCTTGCATAACAGTTTTTTTGAGCTATCTTTAAAATAATATTGTGTGGATTACAAATTTTTTAAGGGGTGGACCTCACGATAATTTCTAATTATTTGTTATTTATTTTTTGTGATAAAAAACAAATTGTTATTTTACAGTATATTATGGATAATCACATAAGTATTTCTCTATAAAAATCCGCTGTCGTGCTTAACTGCCGCATCAGTATTTTATCAATGTTTTCAATCGTAGGATCAACGTAATAATAAATATATATATATATATATTTTTTTTTTGGTATATTACTAAGCAATAACGAAAAGAGGGAGTTTTTTTTTGGTCAAAAAGAGAGAGAGAGTTTTTTTTTTTTTTTTTTGGAGTATGGTATAGTTGAGTGCGACACGTTTGCTCACATTATTTCGGTAAAATACAACGGCTCCCGCAAGGACCCCGGGCATCGAAAGAGAGTGTGTCTCTGCTGTAAGCGCGCTCCATGAACGCATCGTTCGCGAGCAAGAGGCTCTCTCGAGCTCTGCTCGCCGCCGCATCCTCCTCCGCTCCCCGCTCGTCGGCGGCGGCGGCGGCGGCGGCGGCGGCGATGACTCCCGCGCCGTCGCTTTCGCACCCGCTGCCTTCGTCATCTTCCGAGATCGACGGCACAGCCAGGTCTCTCTTTCGCTCCCCGTGGTCCGTCCTCCAGCAACGCGGCGTCAAGGTCCGCGGATCCGACGTAAGTTCCCCTTTTTCTCCCACGCGCATTGCGCACGCTAGCGAGAACACTCGTTCGGCAGATGACTTGACGCGCTAGCTCGGCTTGCGTAGTTCCCGTCCTGCTGGGTCGGCGTCGGAATTCGCGATACTTTCGGTTCATTCGATGCACGAAGAGTTTCGCGCAATGGTTTTTTTTTTTTTTTTTTTTGGTTGCGTGAAAGCCTAATTGAGGTCTTGTAATGCTCGGGGCGTCTTGCTTTCAGCTTTTCATTCTTTGAAATGTGCGGCCGTGAGTTGTGGGGATAAGAGGTGGGAGAGTGTGTGATGTGTTTGATTTTATGCTCCATCCAGTGGAGATGCGGATAGAGGTTCCTGGGTAGTTACGTGTACGGCCTTGCTGTTTGGATAATTCTTCTGTGGATAAATTGTTCTTGTTCTCAAGGATTTCTCTGTGCTGGCTGCACTGTGGTCATTGGTCGAATTTCGTGCTCTGGATATGCTTACTAACAAGATTAGTGAGTCGACCGTCTCTTTAAATGGGTTCGTAGGTTTTGCTTTAGAGGGTGAGTCTCTGGTTGCTGAACTTGACATTTCACGTCTCGAAATTTGAGATAATTAGATTCGAGATACGGCAGGATAAGTTTGGTGTGACTGTAAGAGATTCTGCCAAATATTAGGATACGGATATTCAGCAAACATTAAACGGCATACAGGGCAGCCAGTTTGATGAGTATCAGCTGTCTCATAATTGGACTTGACTATAAAGTAGTTAATGAGGATTGCACATTGAGTGTGTTTATCGGATTGTTCAGTTTGGTATTTTTCATACAGTCATATATTTATTAATTTCTCGCATCTTAAATATTGCAGGTAAGACCTGGCAATGTTGTTGACAGAAAAGGTTGCATCGTGATTGTGTGGAACTATTCTAGCTTCACTTTTTGTTTAGCTTTTACTTACTGATGGACCTCACTCATCTCTGTACATTGATGTGTATTTCAGGTCGTCTCTACGAGGTTGGTTCAGGTTATTCATTGTATATTGCCCGCTAAACATGTCTAAACATGATAACTTCTCTAAAATTGTTACATGCATTTTTTAGGTTGTGAAAGCTGATCATAACCAACAGGGCCGAGGATCTGCCATGATACAGGTATTATAACAAATGTCTATGCTTCTGCAACATGCTTTGACAATTGATTTGGACTATTGTGGCGTTTTTCTGGCATCAATTGTTTTAAGTTAGGGTGTTTTCATTTCACATTGAATCAACAATTTGGAAAATACTTTTCTAATATTGATCACTTGTATCTCTTACAAAAATTAATGAATAATATCTTCATCATCAACAAAAATTTTAGGCATAACTTTGTTTTTTATAAAGAATGTTTTTTCCTTTGAATAGTATTTCTAAATGATATAGAAAATCGATTTTAGGAAATATATTAACAAATATGAAACAAACGCACTGTTTACATTTTACCTCTGTTCTTCCATGGCCATCTCAACCCCTTATGATTTAATTTGTCTTGGTCAACCAATTATTTTATTTCGTCCAAGTTTGGTCGAAAATTCTAGCTCTGGCTTCTAATCTGACATTCTGAGGACTGTGGGTTTACAACATCTTTTCTCTATAACAGAAGTTCAAAAGTGAATTACATGTCTCCTCTTCGTCTAACTTAAAGTGATAGAAAGATAGCTTGTGATTTTTGAGTGCCAGAAGCGAGAGAAAAGGAGTATACAAAGTATTCTAGCCTTACCCATAAGTCAAATTTGCTCGTTATATGCCACGGGCTTCGAGTGGGTGGGGAACTATGACTCTGAGCCAAATTGAGGAAAAAATACAACTTCAGGAGGTCGACTGTGACCTTTTAAAATGTAGAGGTTGACTAAAGCACTCCATAACAAAGGGCAATACTTGATTAGCTCAGTTGCTTATTAAGGTTGCTCTACAAGAGGGAAAAATTACTGTTAGTGAAATGTTTGAGATTTTGTTCTGAGAATTTTATCCAAAATTAGTTTAAAATTGTTTTGCCATTAATGACTTGGGGTACGTGGAACATTTGATCAAGTGGCATAGAACTTATAGGTCAGATTGATGTTATATTGTGCTTGCTAGTGATGCAGGACCATTGGGTTATTGGTTTTGCAATCCTAAAACCCTGACTTTCATTTAAAGTTGCTTAAGCAAATGAACAAACACGCGTGTATCTTGAGTGGATTTTGGTGGGGAAGGAGAAATTAGCATGGCTACATCTTCACCATTGAGCTAGGACAGATCTAGGTTGCAACAAAGAATTTCGTTGTCACATGGACACTGAGAATCACCTGGAAGAAGACTTGTACTGGATTATTCTGTTTTGCAAAGAAAGTTGACATCATTTGACAGTATGTGCCAAAAATGCTGCTGTTGTTTGGTGCAAGTTGATTAACCCAAGGGAAAATTAGACAAGGATTGTTAGAGCTAGCTTCAAGTTGGAGAACTATTAGGTGGATGTATATTCTTGTATGTAACTTTGAGAAGACTCTGTCTTTTCCCCTCGTGTTTAGTTTAAAACCTTATTTCCCTTCTCTCTGGTGCCCAAGGCTTTCTACTTTTCAGTCTTAAACTCTTTATGGTAGATATTATACCGATCAACCAATTTTGCAATAACCATTGTTGTTTCCACAATATCTTTACCTGCTTGAATGAAAGTAGTGTACTCTTTTTTGTTGCTATTTTGAAGATCCTGAATGCCTGGTTTCAGTATAATATCTTTATGTTCATTCTCTACAAGTCAGTTTATGTCATTTTCTTCTTTGTTGTTTTTGAGTTTGCACTATATCGATTGCTTGTCCTAGGTGGAGCTCCGTGATGTTGAGAGTGGAAATAAAGTGAATGCACGGTTTAATACAGATGAATCTGTTGAAAGTACGCATCCATCTTCCCCTTCCTTTCATACACCTATGAGCCTAACTTTGAGAGATTACAGAAGTTTTTAACGTAGAAATGTTTGGGTTTTGATGTGGATCACATCAATCTATTGTTTTAGCTTCCGTTTTGTGGTCTTGTGGAGTCTTGAGTGAATTTGACAGTGCTTTTATAAGGATGTTCTACTGCAGAAGTTCTGATTAAGAAGCGACCTTTGGGTGCTTTTGCAGCCTATACTCACTTCTCTTCTTCATATATGAAAGTTTCTTCAGACCTCAGTGGTTTTTAACCTTAAAAGCCTATTAATAAAAAAATTGTTTTTAGTATTGGAGAAACAAATTTAGTCTTGAAAAAATTATATTGTGTTCTATTGTACTCCTAAAAGATAAGCACCTAATGGCATTACTTTTCAAACACTTTATTGAACACCTTCAGTGCAGCATCTTTAGGATTTTCTAACAAAATGCCCTTTACAACTACCTCACGAGTACACAATGCTGTAAAGCCCAATAACTCCACCGCTAAATGTTAGAGCAAACCCAAGAAAGCTTTAAATCTACTTAATCACCTATGTTATTCATCAGCCTCAACTCTGATCTTGCATTTGAAGATGGATTTGTTCCCCCGTAGTTGTTCCATTGTTGAACAGATTGAGTTATGGGAGGATTCTTTTTCATAGTTAAAACCACGAAATCAAATCTATTAGAGTATGATGCCATCACATTTGTCCTAGTTGGGCTGATCGCAAATCATTTTAGTCTTGCCTTGTCAGATCACTTCAAATGGAGAAATGATCAAATTATCAATCACCTAAGCTGTTCGTCAGCCATAACTCTGATCTTACATTTGAACATGCATTTGGAACCCTGGAGTTGTTTCATTGTTGAACAGTTTGACCTATATGAGGATTCTTTTCCATAGTTAATCATGTGACTGAATCTCTTTAGAGTACTTTGCCATCAAGAGATAGACGTGATCACCAAGATTAGTCTTAATCGGCTGATTGCAAGCCGTTTTAATTTTACCTTCTCAGAAAACTCTAAATATACAAAAGGAGAAGAATGAACTCTTATTGTTGAATGCACTTATAATAATATGAAGTAATTTTCTCTCTATCTTTCATCCGACCCAGAGGTATTTGTCGAGGAGAAGTCCTTTACATGCATGTGCACGATGGGGGATGAAGTCGCCTTAATAGAGTAAGCAACACAACCCCCAACAACCACCCCTCTCCCCCTCCTTTCTTTCCAGTAAAAGGCTAGGTTTTCACCTTGTATATGCCGCATGTAATTTCATTTATTATCAGCCCTCAGACATTTGAGCAAGTGGATGTGAAAAGGGATTTGTTTGGAAAAGCTGGTGTTTACCTGAAAGGTATGTAGAATATTACCTTCTCTGTTTGCTTTGAGAATATTGGAAGGAATCAAATTAATGATAACATAGGGAATTTTTTCCCTTGCTTTCTCAATAAAGTTGGTGGGAAAGAGGAAAAATGGGGGATAACCAATTCCCCTGGGCCCTTGGTCTCCCAAAATAGGAGGAAATGAAAGGAAAATTCTGCCAACTACCTCTTATGTTGTCTACACACGTGAATTGGTAGAGCCTTGCTTAGTCCATTTTCTTACTTTATTTCCCTCCACGTCTTCAAATATACTCAAACAAGATGGGGAAATTACAGTTTCTATTCACTTCTTTTTATTCCATGCTACTTAATTTATAACTGATGTTGGCGTGATATGTTTCACTGACAGAGGAAATGAAGGTCATGTTGCGGTTCTTTGACGATACACCATTATCAGGATCAGTTCCCAAGCGTGTGATATGCACTGTTGTGGATACTCCACCTCCTTTGAAAGGGGTTTCAGCTACACCTGCGTACGTTCGGTTTAACAGCTCTATCCTTTACTTTTGTTCCTTGTTGTCTTGTATATGCTATATTAACTATGTAACTTGTTTCAGTCTTGGACAAGATTTTTCTCATGCATATCCTGGAAACACTACTACATGTATATGCTGCTAGTGGCTTTGAGACTGTGATCTTTTTATGTTAATTACAAAAAAGAAAAACCCTGACTAGGTTATATTTAAGAAAGATGACCAGTGGAAAAGAACAGTCCAATGAGTGTGTCAAGAACTGAGGGAAATAGAATGATTATGTTTAAATGTTACATCCATTTATGAAATCTGAGGAAAATTAACAAATATTGCCTTTCAGCAACAATGTCTTCCAAGGTTATCCTTTTCTATTATGCAGATGTCAAGTTTTAGGTCAGTGTTACTTTGATTGGGTTGCGTGGCTTGTGTGCCATGCATCTCACTGCAAGTTACAATCTTCTCTTCAGAACATCCTATAAAATTACATTCATGCTGTTGACTATTTATTTCTTCATTTCGTAATGGTGACTCTTGCTAGCTTTGCTTATGACACATGTGGTAGTGCTGAATTGTCAATTTTTCCTTCATGAGAACTATAAAAAGAATTCTGGCAAGTGCCACCTGACCAGCATGCTTCAGTTTTTTTAATTCCAACACTCATTGGGTGCTTGGTGACTTGGATTTTGTAGAGTTTATGCTGATCCATTCTTTCAAGACTTTTTAATGGCATATATTCTTTCTATCATTGGTTTTTTGCCCTGTTGATAATGGCTCTGGCTGAGTATAAAAATGTTTTCATATGCAGGGAGAAAAGGGCTTTACTGGACAATGGTCTGACGGTGAAAGTGAGTGAGATAACCTTCTTCTTGTATTCTTTTCAACAAATGAGCTACACAAGATGGTTCTATTTTTAATTTCCTGTAGTACGTTCATGATGTAAAGTATTCTGTTTCGATGCTTTTAAATTGATAAATATCCTATCCAATGTGGTAATTATTTGCTTGCATGGCAACAAATTTGTGTGAGCAGTAAATAGTGCTCACTGCACATGCACCTGGAAATTTTGACAAACTCTAGATAAGCAATTACCTAAACCGAACTATTACACTGCAGTGCCAAGAGAATAAAATACTGATTCTATGAAAGGAAGATGATGGTTATGGTCATCGGGGATGGCTTGACAATTTCATCAAAGTAGGAAATACATGTCTAAACTTCAAAAGAAATTGTTCTGGCATCCAAAGGAATGGGGAGCAACCAAAGCAGGGAAATTCCTGGCATGCAGCTGCTGAAAGGTGTCATTGATTGCAAGTATCCTGTTATGCTCATTGATCAAACCAAACATAATTGGTTCTGTAGGCTCCCTGAATATTTCCAAAGCCTTCATTTTTCATGAAATTGAGTTTCTGAGCTTTCCAGCATCAATTCTTGAGTTAGCCATCATCTGTTCAAGCTATTGTCTGTTATCTTCCTGGGAATTTGTATGAATGCTGCTGAGGTACTTTAAGAATGCAGAGACTGATTGCTGTGTACTGGGACAATTTTGTGCACATTTACAGGTACCACCTTTCATTGAAAGTGGTGAAGCTATACTTGTCAATACAGAGGAGGATGCTTATATGAGCAGGTAAGTCTAGATATTCGTTGTTGTAATTTGAAACTTGAAATCACTTTCACCACTTATGTTTTGCTTGATTAGAAACAACCTCCTGGTTCAAATATATACAACCACACAGTCGCTAGAAATGTTGATGTGTGGTTTATTTACAGGGCAAAGGAATGAGTGGAGGATATTGGAGGTTACGTTCTTGGCTGTCTCCAAATAAAGTTTAAAGCAAGCAAACTCTTTTTGAGATTTTGAAAGTTAGAAGGCCGACAAATATATTCTGAGGATGAACTTCTCTATCGACATGGTGATGGTTCAGAGTTCACGACGCAGTCTTATGAATTTATATTGTTTGTTGAATTAACCTTGGTCTTGAATGTATCCAGAGTTTTTCAAGTTGAGGAATGCTGCTTTTCTGAACAATAACTTATGCTCGAAATATTTACCTGGAGAGCGCGAAACATGATCTTTATGAGATCCAAATAGTGAAAAGGTGTGCTACTGCATTACATGAAGTGATCTTTACTGTTTATTATTACTAGTATTTAACATTCAGTGCTTTGCGCAGCAAAACTGATTTGTTATAAACATGAATAACCAATACAAAGCATCAAAGTTGCATAGTCCTAGTCGGGAATTAAGAAGATATTCTTCTTTTCTAGGGAGTTTCAATCTTTATGGTCACATTCACAAATATAGTTTTGATTACTTATCATTAGTAATCAAAGTTTTGAGATCATTAGTAACGTTAATTATATGATATGTGATAAAATATAAGAGAAGTTAATATCTATTGAATGATAATATTTACAACTTAGTTAAACAATTACAATTTTGGGAGACGTACGGTTAACATGGGCAGAAAATAAGCCATATTAGTATGCTTTATATGCGGGTGAAATCATGTTTCTAGTGTAGATAATTGTTAGGTCCATTGCCAATGCCAATGTAGCAAAGTTTTCTACATGTGAACCATTGGATGTTTGACATGTGTACTTGAAAATAATAATACAACCGAATTCTTTCACACGTCAATTATCCAACACGTCAATTATCCAATAGTGAATGTGTAAATCAATTATTATACCGATGGTTAACCTAATAAAAATCTGTTTAGTATGGGTTATATTCACCTTGGTAAAATGCAAGAAAATTAATGATATAATAAATTTGCCTAATTTTCTTTCTGATTAACTTCAATTTCTTCTCCAAAAGGTTTCAAATCTATTGAAATCCTCAATGCTACATAGAGGGAGCATGTTAGGCATAATTTTTCCATCCTTGGTTAGATTGAAGTATCTATGACTGAGTTAAAGCTTGTAACAATGTCTATATCAAGTATTTAAATATATATCCTTAGCCTAATAATTGGATTTATTTTTGCGTGCTTTGAACTTAATTACATTAATTCATTTAACTAAATAATCTTTTTCACCGAAGTAATATCGTTCAAAACGAAATTAAGTGCAATTCTTTTCATCTAAAAGTTTTCATTTAAGGGGACTTGTAAATCACTTCGTAGTTGCCTGGAACTTCACAAGCAATTGGATTTCTTTCATCATGGTTTTTGAGCAAAGTCAGCATGTTTTGGTAAGTTTCTTCTTGTCATTGGTTGTGTGTAACATGTTGAGATGAATAGACAATTCCCACACACGATCATATCTCTAATTAGCTCATTAGACTGCCGCCACAAGCCAGGTCGTTTGTTCACCAGCAGAGTCCTCCCTTGCAAGAACACTTAACACTGTTATAAAACAAAAACATACAGAAAGAGATGGGACTGAGAGTTGTTGTGTGGGTCTAGCCTTCTATAGAGATAGCCAGAAAAAGGATTAATACCATAAAAAAACCCTAAATTGATATACTTATAATAAATTTACTCTAATCTAATTTTTTTATCACAAAAAAATCTCAAAATCAGTATATTTGTGATATATTTACCCTCTTTTAGTTTCCGTTAAATTTTATTATCAAATTGCTAAATTGGATAACACATGGCAATTGATGAGTATATCAGTTCAAGATTTTACTATTTATTTGTCATAAGTGTACCAATTTATAGTTTTTCGTAATATTAATTTAATTTAATGAAAACTAATGAAGGGTAAAATTATTGCAAATGTAATAATTTGGATTTTTTAATGGTAAAAAAATTTGTTATGGATAAATTTATCATAAATGTATCAGTTGGGGTTTTTGGTGATCAAAAAATTAATTTAAAATAAATTTGTCATAAATGTATAAGTCTAGAATTTTTCATGATATTAACCCGATAAAAAAGAATCTTTTAGTTCCTTTTCTTAATTCAAGACAGAATATGTTTGTTTAATTGGTAATATCTAAATCAGCAGAGTTGCTTCTGGGAAAGATCAAAACAAAAGGTGAATATGAGTTAGGGTGAGATCTTGTTATTTGCGTGCACAATATTAGAATTACTAAGCTGACATTATGCTCTTGTTATTGAGGTTGTCCAACTAGTTCAACTTTGGTTACTTGACGGCCAGCTGAAAGCAATGTAGTTCGAAGAGATCGCTTGGTTACGTTTTCTTCAATTGACAAACACCATCAGTCAAACCAAAATCAAATCCACAATTTGCCCATCGATCTTGTGCTTCACTGTTGTGAAAACCTGAAGGATTCTAACTTTAGTACGGCCATATGTTTGCGACATCAAGATTAATCATCGATTTCACCATTCTTAAAAGGCTTATCTCGGTAACTTTTCCAAAATATTTGCTTGGTTATCCAATTAACAGCAAAGGCAAGTACATTAGTCCCAAAAAACCAGAAGGAAAGCCAATTCCACATTCCAGCCGAAACAGAGAGTACACGTATTATTTGCCTTTGACAATCCTTCCGCAACTTCTTAAATATCTCGACATCGCTATTACAAAATCAAGTTCCTCCTGTTTCTATCGCACCCTAAGATTACTAGTATGATCAATATGAAAGAGAATAAACGACCAAAACTCGGGTCGCGCTGCAAATGTTTCAGAACAAGCCGGTTGACATGATCCTCCATGTATGAAATCCATCAAAAATTCCATCCCCACTCCCCCAGACAACACTGCTACAGGCTACAGCCCTACCTTCTTTTCCAGCTTTTGAATCTGATTTAGGAATATCCATGTCATCTGCAGTAAGGAAAATTCAGTCGTCACATTTGGCTAAAATTTAAGTCTCTCATTATAGTATCACTGGTAACCATTCCTTTGCTCTTATTGTCTCTATCTTGATATTTTATTTTTTGTTGGGTGAAAGAGGGAGGAAGGGCATACCATGACATGAGGTGCAATTCTGACACAGTAAATGGGAAATCCAGTGTAAAATTTCAGTAGTCCACCCGATTTCAGGGTTTTCAGAGCGCAATCGAGAGAGCCAGTGTATGGATACTTCCCTTCAGCATCAGGTTGCATTTTCTGAATTTGAGTTTTTACATAATCGAAAGGTAAACTACAAGCTGAGGCAAAGAACCCTGAAACAGTACTCGCCCCTGCAACCGCATTCAAGGAGGCCAAATCATACACCAAAGGAAGCAGTAACACAAATAATAGTAGTAAAAGTAACCAGTGATAATCGCACATGACTTGAGAAACTCAGCATTCAGCCAAATAGGTCTACCATTCTACAGTACCAATTCAGAGATAGAACACAGAAGTGTCATAAATCATGTCCAAGAAATGCAGAGCAAATACTTATGTTTTTGAGACATAGACTCCAACATACTCACATCTCCACATAATTCATGTCCAACAGAGGTTGACATTAAATGCATTTGGCATTGAGCAAAAAAACGCAGGTCACAAATTGATCTCACCTAACACAGTTGCAGCTTCGCCGAAACCAAGAGAATCCCTGAAAAGCTCAACACTTTGGTCATAAGACGCAAGCATTCCCATGTTCAATGCCATTGCTCTTACAACAGTGGGGCCAGCACCTTTCCAGAGTGCCAGGACTCCCTCGTCAGCAATTATTCTGTAGAGGGCATGGAAAGCGTTTTTGTAATTTCGGCGCTGAGCAGGTGGCAAAGTTGCATCAGCTTGCATGCGGATAAGAGCTAAATCTGCAGGGTTGCCAACACAAGCTCCAATAGCACCAGCCGTTAACCCACACAAGGCCTTCTGATATAGGGGTAGGGGCTTCCCGTCATTGGCTTCAATTGCTTTGGCCGTCAAAATTCTGTAGAAAATTTTAAAGTGGAAAATTTTCATCCTGAAGAACATAATTTCAAAGTCTTTCATGCAGAGCCTAAAATATGCATTTCACTTAACCACATGTTCATGTAAAAAGAAAAGCTGAAAGTCTGTAATTTAATTCTCTTAACAAGCAAGAGGCAGCTAAAGAACAAGCCATATAAAACAAAGAATTCTAAAAGCACCTCAACCAAAAATGCATTTCACTTAACCACTCAACATGTCAAAGACACTCACTTGAATGATCCAAGTCGAGCTGTGGTGTATGTTGCTTGCCTGAGCAGCCCTGCGGACAGTCCCTGATCAAATTCAGATATTAGACATTAGACAAACCCAAAGAGAAATGGCTACTTGTTCCGTCCAGTGGAGGATTCCCAACTGCATCTTTAGCTGAATATATCATTGCAAAAGTTAAGCTGCATGCATTATGATCATGCTCAACATGGGCTGACTCTCAATGGCAACAACCAACAATATACTCACTGGTTATCTTAACCGGTCATTCCTCGAAGCTAACCAACGGATTTAGTATTTCTTTGACATCTCTACTTATTAATCTAGCCCATTTTTTTCTTTCCTGGAAGAAAGAAAACACCGTGAAGATTGCATGAAGTTCGATCACGGAAGCATAGATTTTTCTCATAAAGATCCATCATTTAAAAATGGCATGTTGAAGCTTCAAAAAGTAAGGAGAAACGTTACCTTATAGAAAGCACCAAGACCCTCCTCCTTAAGCATGTTTTTGGTCACCTGAGTAGCTGATCCCTGACCCAACTGTATCCTCACCTACACTCCACGACGCAACGTGCCATCAAAACCCAGAACCACGAATCCCGACTCTAGACCATCAAAACCCAGAACCCAATTTCGGCCGAACAAGGAGAAAGCCTTGCACGAAATCAAAAGGGACCGGAGAGGGACGAAAAATGAAGTGACCGGTCGGAGCCGAACGCGTCCTGAGCTAACTGAGGAGCGACCTAGAAACAGAGAGAGAGAGCTAGAGCGAATTTTACCTTGACCATGTCGATGGGTTGGACGACGCAGGTGGCGAGCATGCCGGAGGCGCCTCCGTTGACGAAAGGCTTGACGGCGGACCACGCGCCGGCTGGTTTGGGCTTCTTCTGGTCTCCCATTTCTCTCTCGCTGATGGTGAAGAAGGCCCGGCGCCCGACACAGAGAGAGAGAGAGAGAGAGAGCTGTGCTGACGGAGTGGCAGAGAGAGGGAGAAGAGTGGCAAAACTTCAAGTACGAGACAGAATCTCCCGCAATGCTGCCGTCACCTTATTGAACATGGGAGAGAGTTATGGACACGTCGCTTGAGTTGCAGTGACACGCTTGCAAATCTATGGACTTTTATTACTATTTTTTGCTTGTAAAGTGGCGCTGTTTTAACATGTATCTTTATAATATTCTATCGTCAAAATAACATGCGTGAGCTTCCTTTATTGAAACTACGTACAAATCGTCGGTTCACGATTTTTTTTTTTTTTTTTTTTGAGAATTGGCTTGATTGAAAATCTTTATTTTTGAATCTCCTCCAACTCGGGGTTATCTTGATATTTTCTTATCGAAATTGTACCACGGATGGTTACGACTTTATGCTTTTAGCTGAATAACCATGTGGCAATGTGGACACCGTAGTTCTACGGCCATCACAATCTTTTCCCTTGAAAGGATGATTCTTAAGTAGTTTTCTTTCGGCTTCTTTATCTCTGAGAAATCTTTTTCTTTCTGGTATGAAAATGGTTTAGATGGAGGGGAGGTTACCCATGCCAAGACCAGAGATGCTGCAGGCCTAAAAGGTTTTATGGTGACTTTGCATATTCTCTATCAAAAAGGACTATTAGCAACGGGAATTGAACCGAGGCATCGTGCGAAGCATCTATCATTTTCAACTGAGCCAATCTATTTTGGAACAAATGAGAAACCTTAATTTCATAACTGTTTTTAGGGGCGATTGGTTTCAGGACAAGGGGATCTGGAACCTAAAATATATCCTATTAGAACTAGTTTGTAGTTTTTAGACTTTGACACTTATCTTATTTGCCTTGGAAGCTACCCTTTTTTCAAGTTCGATTGTAGGGTCTACTTAGATATTGGTTTCTTATTTTTTTTTTTTTGCTTCATTTAAGAAAAAAAAAAATAGTAGTTTCAACAAAATAGAATGAAGAACGAAGGGCTCAAAGTAAAATATTAAAAAATTAAATAAATAAAAGTTAAGTTCAGTTAACAAATATAAATTATCTTCTTCCAACTTCATAAATAGGTCCTAACTATTGATTTTCGAGAGGGTGGGTTCAATAAGTAGTACCTAGAACCAACTTGCACACTACCAATCCAAACGTATTTTCTTTGGAATTGGAAATCGGACATGTTTTTGCAACCAATTTAATCCAATTTAAGGGTAGAACTGGAATTGTTGCATAGTCCTAGCCATTATGGCTATGAACTTGAATGGCATGATCGTATCGAGTTCCTTCCACTGAGAACCGAACCTATTGCATAACCCTAGTTGTTGTGGCTATGAACTTGAACGGCATGATTGCATAGGAAAGAATCCTCCCTTCCAGTTTTATCACATCCAGCAAAGTAAATGTCTCATATATTTTAACTGTGGTAAAACTTTAGTTTTCAATTCGATTTTAATCTTTTTCTATACTAATGATCATTGTGACATTATCAATAGACTAATTGTCCGATTCAAGTTCAATGACTTTCGCAACAAAACGATGCTATGACAAGATTTTTCTATTCGCCGCCATAAGTAACGATCACACTTCCAGATGTCTTTAGAGTTCGGTCTAGAACTCAGAAAGACAAAATTATTGTCTCCTGCTACACATTTTTTTTCACGAGTAATATAAATTTTGCATAAGCAACTTTATCCACGTTAATCCTCAAATTCAACCGCAGATGAAGTCTCTTGTAAAACTTCCTCTATATTGACAGTGCACGGATTGTTTTTCGTTACCTTTGTTGCGGGAAAAAAATCATGAACTTATTGCATTGCTACCAATTTAGTCATAAACTTTTTAATTGAACCAATTTAATTCTAAACATTTTCATATCAATATCAATTTAATTCATCTAGCTAATTTTGGTTAGCTGGCGCTAATGTGGACACCAATCAATGGCTAAACGCTAACGTGAATTTTTTAATATTTTTTATTTTTTTATTAATATTTTCTTTTCTTTTCCTTCCCTTTTCACTTTTCTTCCTCCTCGAATTGTCTTGAACTGTCCTTGTGGAAGGCTCGTTGGCCACTGGCCAAGGGCCATCGATAAGATGACTTTGCCCAAATCTAGGCAAGGCCTACTTTGCCCTAGCCTTGCCACAAGCCAAGGTGGCCTTGTTTGCTACTGGTGAGGCCATGGCGGCCTTCACCCAAGCCGTAGGGGCCCTAGGTGAGGCCGAGTGAGGGCGCGGCCCCGTCGACAATCAAGTAAGGGCCATGAGGACAATTTAAGGAGGAAGAAGAGAGGAAAGAAAAAGGAAAAAAAAAATTTGAAAAAATTAAGAAGTATTAAAAAAATTACCACATCAACGTCTGACCACCCGATGGCATTCATGTCAGTGTCCCACCACCGACTAGCGTCCACGTCAACGTCAGCTGGCCAGATGGATTAAATTGGTACAAATGTAAAAAGATTTATGATTGAATTAATTTAATTGAAAGGTTTAAAACTAAATCAATACCAATGCAATAGGTTTAAGATATTTTTTATACTTTTCCCACCACCATCGTCACCGAGAACAAGCCATGAAGCGTCCCTCCAAGTAACCACCACGATCGCCTCTCTCCCCTCTCCGGCCAGTCAAGTTTGCCAAGCTCGCATTGACTCCATTGGCCCCCGTGACTAATATAGCACCCAGTTTTAACAATTGTCAATTGCAAGAGCCAAATTTGAAACTCATTGAAGGTAGCGGTAACTCTTCACACCACACAAGCATTAAAGGATGCCCTCGGCCATCACATCGCGCTCAGTCAAAATCCAAGGGGTCGTCCATTTTTATCCATTTCATCATAATTATGCTGCCTTGGAATTAACAGAGATATTCGGGAGTGCAATTGACTTATTTTGTCCAGCAGATTCCCTCGCCAGGCTTCCAGACATGTATCAGGATTCACAACCGCTACTTGGCACCTTACTGCCATTAGGTGTTGTTTTCACACGAATCAAGGCCAAAAAGTAAGAGACAAACAGGGCTCAACAGCAAACGGTGAAGCTGATGAGTTTGCAGCAAGACCGTAGATTCGATCCCCACGCGCTCAAACCAATCTACAGTAGGCACTTAAAGGTGTATCCATAATTGCGTTTCAGGGGTATCAGTCTATCTATCTGTCTACACAAAAACATAGTTAAAGGTATGAGGCTTGAAATAATTTTGATTGAAGCAATGCAGAAGAGGACCTCAGGTCTTCCACGCAATTGACTAATTGACTGCCAAAATTTTCGAAAGTCCTACTGCTTAGAGCATTGGCAACGAAATGGACAACTGCGAGAAAATTTTAGTGGAACTCCACATTGTATACCAAAACTCAAAAACCTTAAGAATATAATTTAATTCTTCACAAAATTTCAAGAAGCAAGACCAGCCCCACCAGCCCAGTTCAAATACAAGGTGCAGACCCAATGAAAGAATTACAATGCATGATTTCAGTCGATACATTATGCCAGCAAGTATGAGCTGAAACAAAAAACGGACGACACAAAGATGGGACCAAAACTGCCACAAGAATTGCCTGCCAGACAATCCTCAAACCGCATGCACCGAAGGGATGTTGATCCTTCTCATGGCACAGTAGGGGACTCAAAACTGAAGTATAGACTTAATGCTTGCACTATACACATGCTACAGAAAAAAAGTCCACTCGTAGATGTGACTCCCACACTCATCACGCAGGAATGGCAACCATTTATGGAAAAGAATGGGTAACAAATGCATATATTCGACACACCGACTGGACAGCAATCCTTGAGAAGAGCAACTTGTCAACCTCTTTTTGCCGGATCTACGAGGAGAGGATTGATTGCAAAGCAAGCTGTTGTTGGGGCTGCAAAGATGACCATGTTGAGGCCAAAGCAGATGGTGGCAAAGTTTGTTGTAGTTGCCTCAACAGACTGGTCATCCGGTTTACAGTTTGCTCAGTAGCTAGATCCTTACCACACAAAACCTAACAAAAAGATGCCTCATTCTCAGTTCGTGCAAATGTGGCCACTTTTTTTCGCATATGCAATTCTCAGAGAGACATAACTACATGTTCAGCAGATATAAGGTGATGATTACAAGCAGAAATGCACATCACTAGCGAGACAACTGCAGGGGAGCGGACAAAAACGCATCAACATAAAGTCTTGCCAATGATTTAGACAGGAACAATATAATTCATCTTTCTGCCTTTTTTTTTTTTTTTTTTTTTTTGGTTTTGTTTTTTTTGGGGCGGGGGAGTTTGGGGGTTGTTAAGAACAGGATAAGTTCATTGCCAGCATTCCCATATGATAGAACACCCAACAAAACAGAAGCCCACCCAATGATGTTACATATATATATTTTCCAGAAACTACTTTTGAGCATTATTTAAATACCGTCCAGGAAATTTATTTACTCTAGTTAAACATCAGTTGAGCAACTACAAAATCCTCATGGCGTTATGGACAAGACAGCTGGGGATACATGACACTTGAGAACCAAATCAATTCCCTTATACACTGAAAAGTAAAAGAATAAATAAGCAAAAGAAAGTTTATTTACTTACCTCCACAAACACTGTAACAATCTTAGGAAGATACTGATTGTTAGGGCCCAATAGTTCCCTATCAGATCTGTAAACAGATTTTATTAGTATGATTGTTATGAGGACAAAAATTATAAACCACGATTGAGATGTCATTACCTTTCCACCATTGAACAAAGCATATCATGGACAACTTTGGCCTCTATTACATCGCCTTTTATGGGCAAGCAATTTAACCATGCTGGAACAACCTATAGAAATGATAGTAAAATATTAGTGAAGGGACCTGCAGACTTGGCTACTAGCAAATCTCAATGACTGTTCTACTTAACCAAGGCCAAGACCCAATTCTCAATCTCAGGACCACAATTTCAGAGACAAACTTCACATGTCAATGATCCTTTTTTTTTTCTTTTTTGGTTTCTTTTTTGTTCTTAAATTCACAGTACTCTATCTCTTGTTTCTTTTTATTCAGTCCTTCCAGCAAACCACAAATTTAACAGATAATTAAATGAACGCAACATTGAACTCCAAGTTTAAGTCTTTTTCTTTATATTGGTGCATCCCAGCAAATATCATGCATTGTCAAGATACAAAAGAAATCAATGTAGATACCTGAGAAGAATCTATGCTATCACGGTGAAATTGGCATATTTTTCCCAGAGCAGAGACAGCATTATCATATGCCATTACATTATCAGGTTGCAGAGCGTTGGGATCACGTATCACAACATTCAGCCTTGAAAGAGCCTCTGAAGATAGCCACTCATGAGTATTAGTAAAATAAATGGTAGATAGACTACAGCCATAAAGAGCACTGACATATAATCACCTCCAACAAGTGGTTTGAAAACAGAACCGCCAAACTCTGCACAAACCCCCAATCCATAGACAGCAGCCTGAAAAGAAAACACTCCTGAACTCAATTGCGTGAACGCAACCAAGAACATAAACAACCACAATCACTGAGTACAGACCTGTCGGACATCTGGATTCTCATCGTTGCAAGCCTCCAAAAGGAAAGGGAGATAGGTATCGTAATATCTGTTCCACCCAAGTTTTAACAACCATTAAGTCCAGAAATCATAAAATTAAGTCACTCAAAAAGCATTCTAAAACGAGCTTTACTTAAGAGCTGTTTCGCGACACTGTTCAGCAACGTCATCAAAAATGCATATGGCAATTCTCCTCTCTTCAGAAGTCTTATCTTTGCCCTACAAGCAAAAACAAATTCCGATCAACCAACAGAAGATGAAACTGTATAGAAGCAGAAAAACATAGAGAAGTTGCTGAACTTACCCACATGGGCGTTAGGTAAGATGACAGCTCATCGAAGAAAGGCAAGAAAGATGCTTTGAATGTTTTAACCATAGTGCCCAAAATCTCACCAACCTAAAACAAGAAAAATTCAACCACAAAGGATAAGTTAAATCCCCCTTGAAGCTATTATGCCATTTTTTTCCTTGAAGCATAGTTTTTCAGAAGACAGACTTGCTCAAAAACTTCCTCCTCCGCCTCATTCTCCTCTTTAAGCAGCTCGCCTTCTTCTGCGTCAAAATCTTCGGCTTTAGCACGCTCTGCTCTCTCTCTTTTTCTACTTGAGCTAGCAGTAATCACTTGTTTAATCTCATCAACAATCGATCTGACTTGATTTTCGTCCAAGAGTGGGCCTGAAATCTGAAATCAACAATTGCATCTCATGAGCCGTTCACCAATGCCTACTTAAAACTGTTCAGAGTAATTAGTGGAATAAATGCTGCCTCTGAGTGAATCTCTACATGATCTAATGGATAGCTACTAGTTAGATCCAGATTGCATTTGCAGATAAGGAAAGGGCACCAAATTTTCAATTAGAAGTTAATCTTTCTAAAGATACAAATAGTAAATTCAAGAATGTACTTCTTATATGGACCTTATGTATATCATGAATTTTACAAGATGCCACTTTAGAGGTAACTAGAAAAATAGACAATATACTGACTGAGGACAAAGTTAAATAATGACTGCTTAATCATCAAAAGCGCTGTCGCGTTTTTGGTAACATGCTCCCTCTGAATTTCCAATTATTGGCAAATAAATTAAGTAGGATCATAGAAAACGGAAGTAGTTTGTACGGGAAGGGGGGGAAAACAAAAGTTTGGCACATAAGATGTGATGGCTATATATTTCCCAAAGAACAAGCAAGTCAGCCTGGAATAAAATTAATATTGATAATGTCATAATGAAAGTAAGTCATTTATAAATTCTGGCAAGTAGCTCCTCCGTTTGCAGAAAGATATTGTGTAAGCCTGTGAACGCCAGTTCACAAGGAAGAAGCTTATTTGTTATAACTCCAAAATAGAATCACGAACCTGTAAACACTCATTTAGTGCATCCAACATACTAGCACAGATCTCTGTGTCGGGTTCCTGAAAGTGAAATGCAGTTTAGCAATCTTAGATACCAAAAATCCATCACAATTACTTGAAAAAGCAAATAGCAGTCCAGAAAGTTAACTTTTTATCATCAACAATTACCTTAGGTATAGCTTCCACCAAAGCTGGAATGATGTAATCAGTTAGTTGCTTCACGTAGGTTTCATTATGACCTTGTGCTAACCCTTTCTCAACAGCTAATTTTGCAGAACGAAGTAACTCCGGCATTGCTACAAAGTGGGAGATTCACTTATGTGAGAAATTCCATCAAGAATCAATCAGACAAGAAGGATTGAAGGATCAAGAGAAGCTTATTACCAGAAACAGCTGCTTTCCTGACGTCTTCATGAAAATAAAATTTGAGAAGTGGAACTAAAGTTGGAGCAACCTGCAACAGTTATGAGGCCTCATCAAAATGGCGCATAACATATGTCAAAAGAACAACAGAAGTTTCAAATAAACCAACCTGCTCGATCCATGGAAAAAACCCTTCCTTTAACTCATCCGCATAGCAACACAACATGTTGCAAGCTGTTGCCTTCTCTTCCAAGACACTGGTTTTTATTCCTATTCTTTTATCTCCAAGTGTTATGGTCTCCATTCTGCATCATTACACAATCTAATCAGATGCCAAATAGATTAACACAATCCAGACAAACTGTTGACACTAATAATTGTTCCATTTGGTCATCATAAAGCACAAAAAAACAAGTGGATTAGAAAACTGCTATCACCACCCCCACCAGCCCACCAATTCCCACATGAACATAGGCAGATTCATGAAATATTAATTCCATTTATATGAAAACTATTCCCCATACACATAGAAATAAGACTGCCAAATCACATATTATAAGACAGGCACAAAAGCATTACCCCTCATCATCAGATTCATCAATATCATTATCAGAATCTGCGGACGTGATTGTCACATCAGGCTTGAGTTGAGCAGACTGAAGCAAAGGGGGCATGACGACTTTCATGTAAGGAAGAAAATCTTGCCCCAAGCATTTGCAAAGCCTAGCCCAAGCCTACAAAATAAGGATAACATGAGACAGTTAATAAAATAAAAAAAGGAACAGTCTCCAGTAACAACCATCCATTAAAGTCAATGATAAAACTTACTTGCAGCATATAGCTTGTCGTCGGATCATCTGTTTCCATCTGTGATCTTTGCAATGCCATAAGCACATCCATAACCTTAAAATAAAAGCAAGAGAAATCAAACTCATTCAAAAGGCTGAGTGGAATTAAAAAATTCCACAATAAAACAGACATGGGCCCCCCCAATATGGTTGGAAGTAATATAAGGTCTCACTGCCTACCCTGGTACCGTGGAAACAGATATATACAATGATGGAGCACAAGAACTCTTCATTACCAAATAATTGCCAAAACTTTCTAAATTCTATAGACCAATCCATCTCCAAATCATACACTATGGCTAAAAATTTACCATTCTCACTAATTTTTACATTTGTCTACTAATGAAATGATCCAGGAAAATATAGTATGCATGCAAGCATACAATCGAGAGAAAGTTATGATAGTTGAAATTGCAAAATTCTAACTGCAAAAATTTTACTTGTCAGGCAACAAAAATTGAACTGTTCGGTAAGCATTTGTGATATATACATATCCAAATAAAAAAGATAGAACATGAAAAAATGTTCATCTACAACTGACAGCTTTTGTGAACAAGACAACTCACAATCTCACCGATGTTAGATGATTTCTAAGGCCTATTAAAATTCACTTGTATGATCTCAATAATCACATAGCATGGGGAAAAGCTAGCTTCTTTAAATCTGCTTCAAATTTTGAGAGTAGACAATTACCTGTATAGCGTCATCCCTGAATTTCTCTTTTCCAACAGCCATCCCAACCAAACTAATGCATTCCATTGCTTTGGCACGAAGCATTCGGTTAGACTTGTCAGTTGCATTGACCAAGATATTTTTCAAATAAGGCATGACCGCATCATAGTACTTTTGGAATTGCTCCTACAGTGCAAAGACAAGTAAGCAATCGAGTGCATAAAGATGAAGAGAACAATAAAGATTTGAATGTTCATACCTGAGAGGAATCAGCAACAGAAGCCAATGCGGTCAATGCGCCCTCTTGCACCATTTGTTTCCCATTCTAGATCATGAACATCAAATAGTCAGCGGAAATGAGTGTAAGTCATAAACTAAGGAAAGCCAAGGTGTTACTTTTTATCATGAAGTACCTGTAGAAGCACAAGCAGTTTGCTCACAATTCCATCCAAGTAGGGCATCAATATCACAGCTGTACAGTTCTCGCTGAAGTTAAGAATAGCAGACGCAGCATGAGCCTGGAAAGGACACATCACACGTGAGAAGGTGATAATCAAAACAGATGTTCAAATATAAAACAACACTATTAGCCCTTGATAAGACTTATGGAGGAACTTTTCCTACTATATAACAATTCAGACAACTTGGAGAGGCTACATAGTGTCCTCTAAACCAAGCACAACATATATGTGGCTGTTTCAACGACAAAAAATTTAATAATGTGCACACAATCGATGATGGCATCCAATTGCCAGAAACTAAAATATAAAATAAACTGAAAAGAGCAAATAAGAGAAGGCAGAATTCATATTGTTATATTAAAGGCTCTGCAAGTAGTAGCGACTCCATTTTGAAGTGCATTCATCAAAAGATCCAGTGCTTTTAGTTCTATAAAAGATTCCAGGCTTAACAAATATCACATCTACTCTATTCATATATTCAACTCCCTCTGCCATCTGAAGTGATTTGAAATCATCTGATCTGTAAACTAACTGAAGTTCCAGTTTCTGCAGGTATTGTGCGCTTCGGTATTACATATAGAGCTAAGACTACCTAGAAAAGACTCTGCGAAGGAAAGATCCTAGAGAAAAATTTCTTGACAAAGTGGCCATTTCATCAATTTAAAAATATGTTTTCCTCAAAGTGACCAACATCCCTTCTGACGTTCTTCTATGCCAAATTAGTAGGACTACCACACATAAAGTGGCTTCTCATACAAAGTCCTTTCCTAAACCATATGTGCTGACCTACTGAACTTAAAATTTCTTTTTTGTAGTTTAAATGAACTTAAGTTCAAATCTCATAAACACCAATGCAAGACAGTTGTGTGCACCTACTCAAAACAATGATACCCAATAAAAATAAAATTATCCATAACTGCAACGAACCTGTACACGAGGATTCGGAAAGTCGTCCATAGCACCAGCAAGTGCTGGCAGGACCTGTTGATGGTATTGCTCCTGCAGGTCTGGGCCTAGATCGGTGGACAACTGCCCAATCGCATTGATTGCTGCCCATCTTACACGAGGGTGTGGATCTTGAAATGAAGTTAAAACCATTGAAACAACTCTCTCCAAATTCTTTACCATTACCTAAAACAAGACCAAGGAGGTTAACGAATTAAAAATTATCAGGCCAAGCAGAAGGAATATCGTGCTATTCTGACAATAGAAAAGCTAAAAACTTCAGCAGCATGCTTCATGCCAAGTTACCAACACTATCACGTCATTGTGGAAGGGGGGAAAAAACCATCAAACAAAATAGCTTTGAGCTACTTGAGGTGACAATGCCTCAAAGAGTAGTGAACAAGAAGCCCCAAGTATTCTAAGGCATTCACCTAAGCATTTGAGGAATCACCAATGAAAGAAGTACAGTACCCGGCCAGGTGGCAAATTCTGTCGAAGGATTGAAAACCAACACCGCTAGTTCAGGTTTGAAATCCTTAATAATTCTTTCGACTACTCTAAAAAGGTACTCAAAGAAACAAGCCTTAAAGCTGTCAAGGTTGGCTGATATATAATAAACACTGAGAAATCTGCCAGACAGACAAAATAATATCAGGATATTATCTATGTTGAATTTAAAAAATAAAAAAGAAGAACTTATGCCCTACAGTCTCCAAACAGCCGGTGCTTGCCCGGCATGAGTGGTCCGATTGACTTTTTGATTGCACAGACGAAAGTATCATAAAGCACAGCATCAGAAACTCACAGGACACATGTAATTTATGGCACCCACCCACCTTTACAATATTGCTTAGATTTAGTACTCGACCTTCAATTGAGCAAGAGCGCTCTTAAATGGACTATTGATATAAGTTAGACATTTATACCAAAAGGTATATGCAGACAATAGTTCTGCATGGAATCACAATTTTAACACCATATCTGGATGGATAATCAAAATTTGAGGCAAAAAAAAATGTCAAGAACAGAAGGTGATCCAACAATTTGTCAAGCAATACCTTTGCACAACCCTCTGCAATCTGGGCAATTGCTATCAAAGCAGCGTGATGCTTCTCCCACTCAGGAGCGGCCAAGTATGCAGGCAACTGTTCAGAAGCAACGGGAATAATGGTGTTTCCACCAAGTGAGATGGACAGTCGATCCAAGCATTCCTGCCCCACACTATAATTGCTGCTCTCCCCTGCATCCTCATCTTCACTCTCTGCGCTATGCCAAACCGGGTCATCTTCAATATCCAAAAGCATCTTCATCAGGATTGCAAAAAGTCTACTTATGAATTGCGGCAATTTCCTCATCATTCCAGGTGCCCGCTCCCTAGCCTCCGCAAGGGTAATCACAAACTCAATCGCCAAGTGTCTTGTGCCTTCTTCTAATGATTCAGCCTCTGCAATCTGCAGCATAGAACCAACCACTTCCACTAATTGCCTCCTCAAGAACCGGGGCTCTGTTCCAGCTAATTCAATTAGCAGTTCAAGCGCTTCTTGTGCGGTTGGCTCGTTCCCATTATTTAGTGCCTCAGTCAAGGTGTGCATCATCACAGGCAACAAATCCTGAAATCTGCCCAAATTTCCTTTGAACATCAAGAAAAGGTGTATAACCATAACACATTCTAATGTTTTTGACAGTCTATGATTGATGTGCACATAGATTAAATTGTTTTCCCCCATAGCCAACATTGAATGCAAATGCTGACTAAAACGTTAATTGCATCGTCCAAACAGATGTCGTGACTTCAAAGAGCCATTTTAAAAAATGATAGTATATGAAAGAAAAACACAAACTAATACTTCAAGTTGACCAAAGGGTGCTGCCGACAGCTGAGCAATACCATGTGTAAACAGTGGACATTACTCTCTTCAGGCAGTGACTACCAAAATACAATCTGTGTCAATAGGTCTAACCAAAGAGATATTATGACAATGAGATGAATAAAATCAAAACGATTACAGTAAAGCACACCTAATTGAATTGAACATACAATCGGACAATGTTTAAATAAAGCAAACGCTGCTCTCTTCAGGCAGTAACGACGAAAATACAATTTGTGTTGATAGGTCTAACTAGTTAGATATTGTGATAACGAGATGAACAAAATCGAACTGATTACGGTAAAGCAGGACCAAATTGAATTCAACATATCCAATCGGACAATATATAAAACGAAACGAAGCAAACCTGTCGCGATCGGAGGAATTGGACAAACACTGGATAAAATTGATGACGGCGTTGAGGGCGGCGATCTTGACGTCGGGGTTCTTGGAGGAACTGAGGCACTGGAGGAAGACGCCGTGGAGCTCCTTGATGTAGGGGGTCAACGAGTCGCCGATGTACTGGGCGAGCTGGGCGAAGATGAGGAAGGCGGCCTCCTGGAGCTTGGGGACGTCGGAGGAGACGCACTGGAACATGAAGGGGAGGAGCTCGGGCCAGCCGTTGTCGGGGAGGATGCCGGAGGCGAGCTCGGAGACGGTGTCGCAGAGCTTCTTGGTGATGGTCTTGGCCTCCTCGCGCTGAATCGAGGTGAGGAGGACGGACTTGAGGGAGGCCTGGGTCTGCGGGGTGAGGCGGGGGTAGATGTAGGAGTCGTCGCGGGTGAGGAGCTTGCGGAGGAGGATGGCGGACATGGCGCGGAGCTCCAGGCGGGGGCAGTTGTGGAGGATGTGGGCCAGCTTCAGGGAGAGGGAGTTGGGATCCGTCTGCTTCGCCAGGTTGAACAGCGACTCCGCCTGGGATCGGAGCTCGTTGGAGGAGGACATGAGGTGCGTGATTAGGGTTTCGAAGTGGGACGGGTCGGGCCCCAGCGCCATCGCGAGCTGCGCCTGCTGGAGCTGCGCCGATTGGGGATCCATGGCGGACGGCGGGGAGCGGGAGCGGCGGCGACGGCGGCGACGGCGGGGGCGGCGGCGGCGGCGGCGGATTAGGGTTTTCGCTTCCCTCTATCGGCTGCGGTGGCGGGACGAGGGAGACGAGAGGGAGAAGGGGAGGGAGGCGAAGGGGGGCGAGGAGAGTGAGGGTTATAGAGAGAGAAACTATTGAGATTGGAGGAGCCTCTCTCTCTCTCTCTCTAACTCTCTCTCTCTCCTAATCGTGCTAACAATACGATCGCCAAAAGGGGTTGGAATTATAGAGAGAGAGAGAGAGAGAGAGAGAGAACGAGAGGTGGGGTTTTGATTTTTAGTGGAATTTTTCTTTTGGGTTTTGATTTTTAGTGGGGTTTTGATTTTTAGTGGGATTTTTCTTTTGGGTTTTGATTTAATTTTTATTTTATTTCATTGAGGTTTTGAATTTTTAGCAATATCTTTCGAGTTTTACTTTTAGGATTAATATTATAAAAAAATCATAGATGGGTACTTGAAAACTCTTGAACGAGTACGCTTATTTTATTCTTTGTTAATTTTTATTAAATTTTACTATTAAATTATTAAATTAGCCGAATTGTGATGATTAATGAATATATCGATTTGGATGTACTGATTTGTGATTTTTCATGATATTTATTTAATTTGACAGCAATTTATGATGTTTGGTGGCTAGAAGATTAATTTGAAGCAAATTTGTTTCGGATTTATCATTTTGAAAATTTTCATGGTATTAATCATTTATTTCATTTTCAGATAAAAAGATAGTTTTTCTTTTATTTTGTATTTTTTTAGGGGATAAGAAAACAAAAAGTGGAGGGGTGGGGGCTAATTAGGGCAAATCAAGGGGATAAATGGGTGCTTAGCTGTGAAATGCGAGTCATGATTGGTGGCGTCCTTTGGTTTCTTTTTGCGCATTAATAATTAATTTTTTTTATTTTTTTGGGAGGGAAATGGAATTTGTCATTGCAGCAGGTGCGGGAGGACGATGCCCTACTCCCATTCAAAAACCCACGCTCGTCAGCCGCCACCTTTTCTTTCTTAATTTCAGGTCTGAAAAGATATTATTTATTATTATTATTATTATTATTATTATTATTATTATTATTCTTTTATAGGAGTAGTTAGCTCTCTCTTTTGTTCCTTAAACTTTTGTTCCTTAAATTATGGTCACACGTTGTTGTTTTTGCCCACGCCCTAAAGACGCGTTTTTTTTTCTTTTCAATTTCCACCGAAAAGGAAATTAAAAGAGGCTTATAACAAACCGGATAACTCCTAAATGTTATTTTGGAGGCCGATATTGATTTTTGGGTTACCCAGATTTTTCTTTTTTCTTTCACAAGCCTTTTGCATCATTCTCAAATTATATTTTGTTCAGAGTTGGTCTCAAACTCTAACGAAGCAAATTTTATGATTTGAGCATATTTCTTAATTCGAGTTATTTCCTAATTTGAATAGATTATCTTGAAAAGGAATTTCCTTTCTCAATCCAAATATAATCTACGT